>NC_079197.1:135193978-135493978 GCF_029499605.1 Hyla sarda | reverse complement strand
TGAAGTCACCGGGAGCTATCAGCCGTTTGGCACGGTATTCCGTGCTTCTTCCGGCCTCAAGGAAGGAGGCTGGCATAAGCACAGAGTACTGTACGGAACGGCTGGCGTTGCCTCCAGGCGCTTCGGTGACATCCATGGATAGCTCTTGGTGACTTCACCGGGACTGAATGACACATTGTATGCAGTGAGTGCACGTAATCGCTCCTTTGTTGTTTATGCTTTTTGATCTTCCCACTTGGTATGTTGCACCCCACAAGTGTCTATACTACAGGGCTGGACGGAGGATCGCGGCTAGGTACCTATTTACATTAGCAGATGTAATATTACTAGTTATTGTGGTGTGCCCCCCCCCCCCTCCCTCTTTTCCATTTGTTCCGAGTTCAATACAATAGAATTAAAACTGGTTACTTGAATGCAGGTGCGTAGCTATAGGGGGTGCCGGGGTAGCTGTCACATCGGGGCCCTAGTGCCTAAGGGGGCTTGAAAGCACATCTGCCCCATAATAGATCAGTATTATAATTGGCACAATGGGCTTTGTTGCAGATTTTGCATCTGGGCCCAGAAGCTACAAGTTACGCCTTTGCTTGAATGACATTACTTTCTTCTACGTCATCTGCAGAAGAGTCAAAATGGGCAAGTGTAGGGATCTCAGGAACTCTGATAAGGGCCAAATGGTGACCAGGTCAGAGCAGTTCTAAAATCACCGGGCCTTGTGGCATGATTCCACTATACAGTGGTTAGTGCCTACCAAAAGTGGTCCAGGGAACAAGCAACAGAGTCATGGGTGCCTAAGGCTTATTAAAGGGGTACTCCACTGGAAAAATGTTTTAAATCAGCTGGGGCCAGAAAGTTAAACAGATTTGTAAAAATCTTAATCCTTCCAGTACTTATCAGCTGCTATATGAACCACATGAAGTTATTTTCTTTTTGAATTTCCTTTCTGTCTGACCACAGTGCTGTCTGGTGACACCTTCCCATGTCAGGAACTGTGCAGAGCAGGAGAGGTTTACTATGGGGATTTGTTCCTAAAATTAACAGAGATGTCAGCAGAGAGCACTGTGGTCAGACAGGAAGGAAATTCTCTGGAGCATACAGCAGCTGATAAGTACTGGAAGGATTAAGATTTTGAAATAGAAGTAATTTACAAATCTGTTTTACTTTCTGGCACCAGTTAATAAAAAAAAAAAGAAAATGTCTTCCAGTGGATTACTCCTTTAATGTAGGTGGGGAGTGAACAACAAACTATGTGCCATTTAAAAGTTATCAAAATAGCTGAAAAAATTACTGAAAGGTATCATACCACAAGACATCCCAGAGTACCCATGCTGACCCTGCCACCACCAAAAGTCCAAGCAACAAGATAGTTCATCTTATGGAAATGTTAATCATTTTGCAATACAGTATATTTTTTATATCTATCTTGTTGTTTGGATTATCCACGCTGAGACGTACCAAGTGACCTACCAAGTTCCTGAACATTGTACAGACACACACATTTTTAGACAGGTGCCACCAAGGCTCTTAAAGGACCCTGCACATGTGCCACTTGTGCATGAGCACTTAATGGTCTGACAAGAAAGAGTATAGACCACACATGGACTACCTACAACCCCCACAGGAAAAAATAGACAGGATCCACATTACTGCAGGTTCACCCTAAGTTTTCTTGCTCTTATTCACTTATGTTTGTTTAGGAACCCTATAATGGTGTATCTAATGTCCCGCCCCAACTTTATTTCATAGGTGATGAGGAAGAGGAGGATGATGGAAGAGATGAAAAGCTCCCTTCCTGTTTTGACTACGTCATGCACTTCCTAACAGTGTTCTGGAAAGTCCTGTTTGCCTTTGTGCCCCCTACAGAATACTGGAATGGCTGGGCCTGCTTCTGTGTCTGTATCATCATTGTGGGGCTACTAACTGCAGTCATAGGTGACCTAGCTTCACATTTTGGCTGCACCGTAGGGCTGAAGGACTCAGTAACAGCTGTGGTGTTTGTTGCACTTGGCACATCTATCCCCGGTAAGGAATTCATTTTCCGCAGAGTTAGCCTTGTAATATTGGGGATTAATGCAGAGCTCCATCAATCTCATTATTTATGTTTTCTATCTTTTGCAGATACATTTGCAAGTAAGGTGGCGGCCACACAAGACCAGTATGCAGATGCCTGCATCGGCAATGTGACAGGCAGCAATGCAGTAAATGTCTTCTTGGGCATTGGGGTGGCTTGGTCTGTAGCTGCAATCTACTGGGCCATTCAAGGAAAAGACTTTGTGGTGAAAACGGGTACATTGGCCTTTTCGGTCACACTCTTCACCATATTTGCATTCATCAATATCAGTGTCCTCTTATATCGGCGTAGACCCAGTATAGGAGGAGAGCTAGGGGGGTCTCGTCTCTCCAAAACCCTCACTGCCATGCTTTTTGTAGGCCTGTGGTTTCTCTACATCTTGTTCTCTAGCCTGGAAGCCTACTGCCATATCAAGGGCTTCTAAGGAGAAACCGAATACACAACAAGAATCTCTCTTCTAGAACTCAAACATTCCATGGGCTGCCACTCACATAAATTGTGAGATGTTTCATTAGGGTGAAGTTGAGGGCAAAAAAGGGATAATTTCTTTATTTTTGTATTATTTTTTTTTTTTTTCCATTTTGGGTCTAACCCCTCCATCATCTCTAAAGGTAAAGTAGCACAATTTTACAAGAAAACAAAAACAAAAAACAAAGGGGGTGGGATCATAAAGTGGTCACATATGTCAATTGGGTTCAACTCAGTGTGACAGAGGTTGAGTAGAGGCCCACAGTTTTGCCTAAACAACCTCCAGTGGCTTTTAAACAAGTAACAGTTTAAAGTGTTGTTGAGATTTTGCTTATACTACAAGTTACAGCAAATGGACTTCTTCTATCCATGTTCTCCAGTGTCATATACAGTGTCTACACATAGTAGACACAGTTTGCGAACCTCTCCAGCCTTTATGAAGTGGATCCTACCAAGTGGGGATGAGACTGAGCTATGAGCCACTTGTGGATCAGTCATATCACTAGTTCCAAGGGTGTGGAGAGTTGAATATTAGAAGAGCCACAAATTTGGCTGCCTCAAATACCTAACATGATTGTAAGTATGTTTTAAGCCACTACTGGAGTGACAATGGATAGGACTGTGTAGCCCAGTAACAAATACTGGTGATATATTCAAGGTTTAGCAACTTAAATTCATAGATTTTCCTCATTTTGAATTTTTTTGTGACCGCAGCGAGATGGGCATAGTCGGAAACGTTTACAGTGTTCAATATGAAAGCTGACTGACGCACAAAGATGAGGGAAAACCATATAGTCTGAACTTCAGTCAACTTTATCACAAACTGATATTTAAAGCGGATCAGTTAGGGGATTTTAATTGTTCAAGTATTCTATTGTGACCCGAAAAACTTCTATCCCGTTTCATACTCCATATATACGATGCTCCTCATAATCCACTATTGTTAGATTATTTGTTGTTGAAAAAAAGTAGCCAAGGACACTAAGCCTGATGGTTCCCAGGCTTCATTGAGGAGGTTTCGACCTTGCATGACTGGGCATACCCATTGACAAATCCTGTACCATTACCACCTCTTTAGGTTATCACTTAGTCCTTCCAATGTTCCCCTAAAAGACATTGGATAGAGAAATGCTCTATCTGTAGCTCCGTACCTCTTGTTGAACTTGTCTTTGTAAGGAAGCATCTTCTCTACATTACATGTAGTACCTAATAATGTAGAAGTTACCTATGAGTAGTAGTAGAACCAATGAATTTTTAGTTGCCACTGCCCTTATTGTCCATCAGCCCTATTAATAAGAAAGTTGATGTACTGATCGGCCATCACCTTCCTTTAAGCCCTGGGATTCCCAAGCCAATCAGGATAAAGCCATTTGCCAGCCCCCTAGCCCTATGTGTAGATTTTAGGGGGCAGCAGCTCCTGCGTGTCACTGCCCAACCAAGAGAAAGCCAGATTGCGAGTTGAAAAAAACAGCACAGTGGTTAGCCATTTACCTCCCAATAATGCCCAGTATGGTGAGTACATGATAAGCCAATGTGTTTGATCACCGTGAGCTTTTTCCATTGTGTGAGGACCTTCCCTAGAAATGAAAATCGTAAATTAAAGAAGGTGCTTCTATGTATCCAACTGTATTCTGTGTCCAAAATGGAGAGACAGGTATCCATTGGAGTTCTCATGTTGTCCAATCCAACCCATCCTCCTTAGAAGACATGGATACGTTCACCATTTTGACACTGCTCGTTCATGACTCTGCAATCCAGCTGCATGTCTTCCAGGGCTAATTATAAAGCATTGTATACTGTAGTAGATGAGTGTTGTCTAGTTTCAGGAGGGAATCCCATTGCTGCACATCTCTCTTAATGGCCATCAATCGATCAGAGATCTTGGACTTGGCAATGTCTATCAATGGCTGTGAAGCAGGAGGAAACATGGTTGCCAAGAATGGGTTGTATTGAGAACACATGCTCAGACTTTTTAACTTTTCTGCAAATCATCTTGCTTTCCATTTAGAGTCACATGGAGGCGCCTCACATCATGGTGATAATCTACAGAGACACAACATAAGGTGATCTATCAGCTGGTTGGCACTTGAGTAATCTGGTCAAAGACAGGCTATATGTGTGCATTACTGGGCAGACTTCAATAAGCACACCCAAGGACCAAGCCCCAAATTCTGCAGAATAAATGCTAATGAAATTTTGCTGTTTATATGCTTACCAAAAAGAAAAAAGAAATTTATTGGGACATGTCGGTCCCAGTTCCTATGCCAGATGAGGGCACTGCGGATTTGAGAGGAGATAACACTGCCCTTTGTACTGTTGATGTTCCCACATGGCTGTTTTATATGTAATGCCGGCTACATCCTTCAATGTATTAGTCTTTGTATCTGTCCATCCCTCTTCGCTTCTACCTAGGGGCATATATCTCTGCTTCCTGTTTGTCTTTCTGAGCTCTTTGTTCCTACGGCTCTTTCTTTCCATCTTACCCTTACCCTGTATATCTTGCAAAAAGGCAACATTACTTAAAGGAGTACTGCAGTCTTAGACACTTATCCCCTATCTGCAGGATAGGGGATAAGTGTCTGATCGCAGGGGGTCCGGTTGCTGGGACCCCCTGCGATCTCCCATACGTGGACCCGGCATTGCCACGGCTCTGCACTGAGGTCGACGACACGCCCCTCCATACAGCTCTCTGAGAGAGGCAGGGGTACACAAATGCTGCATCCCTGCCTCTCCCATAGAGCTGTATGGAGGGGTGTGTCCTGCGGATAGGGGATAAGTGTCTAGGGCTGCAGATCTCCTTTAACATTTAGTTGATGCACTCTTGCTTTCCTTCCTTTCATTATTTTTATCCATTCTTGTTCTATCATTGATAGCGTTTCTCTCACACCTCCTAATCTTCCTTCACCCTGTTGTCTAGTCTTCTATTAGACAAGACAATTTGTAACTCTTACCTTCATGACCTCAATGTCCACCTTCCATCTATACTTTTGTTTTCATTTATATAAATTCAATCGGAAGGCAACTCGCCATCTCTACAGAACATACGTCATCCTCTTTGTTTTATTGGTTCTTAGGACGTTAATAAGATCTACATGGCTATTTGTGAAGTGATTGACTTCAAAGTCATGTCCATGTGGGGTTGCCTTCAGCGGAATCTTTGGGGTCCATTAATGGGGATGAGGATCCTTTGTTGCTCTGGTGGACCAATCTTACCCTGTTATTACAAGATAATCAATGATAAAATAACATAAAGTATTATTTCAAACCCCTGATCAGTTAAACAGTGAGATCATATCTCATTTCTTTTCGATTTTCTTCAGTTGAGTCCTACACTATCCCATACTTCTTCCATTGTTTGACTTTCTCCTGTCTTCTCACTCTACTGTGCCTCTTCCTTTTTATCATTGTGCTATCCTCTCTTCTGCCCAGCTTTGTTTCCTTCTTGCCTCTTATTTCCTCTTACCTGTCTATTGGCCTCTTCTTCTTCCTCCTCCATATTGTATCCCTCTCATCCCTTCTGCCTCCCTGTGTCTGGCTGTCTCTCCCCTCATCTCTCTGAGTCTGCCTGTGCTGACACAGAAGGGTCCTCAGCATGTCATAATAATGCAAGAAAAAGCTATAACTTTATCAATATAATTATTTATTTTGAAAAAGAAAGTGTGATTTTTTTGTGTCATATCAACCCAATATTCAGACATGTCTCAAATATACATTTCAGAAGACACATATGTCTTAAAGGGGAACTCCAGTGATGAGATGTTTCTTACATTGTAACCCATTCACATAAAGAAGCCAACCCACTGATCAGCTGATCATCTAGGGTCCTCTTTAATCTAACACAAGCAATGAATGGGTCACATAGAAAGCCATTGTCATTATATGACACCTCTTAAAAGGGTTATTTCCATCTGGACATTTAAGGTATATCCACAGATTCCTACCTCGGGGACCCACAACTATCTTAAGAGCAAGGGCCTCCTGCCCCCCTCCAGCCTTCTTGCGACCACCATGGTCAGAAAGCTGGAAGCAGTTTTATACTGTTTGCGTGACTCCTGTTGCATAACTCCTGAGTACCAAGCAGTGTAGCTTGTGATGCTACACAATTTACGCAATTAACTTCTATGAGCAGGGCAGTGCAAGGATTTTCATTTACACAGGTTAAGGTCCATTTTGTGCCCCCCTCACTGACAAGATTTGACAGCATAGTGTGGTTGCGCTTTCCGTGGCCTGTGAATGTAGGTGAATGGTAATGGATACAGTGTACCATGGGGCGCATGCAGGGCTAGGGTTTAGAAACATAAAATAATACCTTCACACAAAGGCAACATATACTGCTGCACAACTACTGCAGTGACTAACCCATACCTATCTTACTATTAGGAAATAAAAACACTATACAGAGTCCAATAACACCACTATACATGTTCACATACCATGACCACTACCATTACCACCATTTAGTGACTGGATAATACCACCATACTGATACTGAATAAAAACCACTATATACAGACCAATATCCCCTTAATACAGTGTTCATACAGTGGTGACCCCCCAGCTCCACACAGGCTCTGCAGAAAGTATGAGGGATTACAGTGCAGTTATATCCACTGACTTATATGGGGTGTATTCCTGAAGTCGTTCTCTTTACTATTTTTCGTCATGCTCAGACCGCTATAAAGTTTTCTTCCAACCATGACTTGTCTTTGAAAATCTGCCAGGAAAACATTTAATGATCTGCATATTTCCAAAACATTCCCCACCTTTTCCCTACCCTCAGTGCCCCAAACAATGCCTCCCTATGTGGACTTCATAGTATGAGTGGGTAGGTAAATATGGTGGGGGATGAGTAGGGGAATTGAGTGGTGGTGGGTAGGTAATTTCCCCCTGCTAATTAGATGCCCCCCAGAAGGTAGGTAGGGATTCCTCCCAGAAGGTTGGTAGGCTATTTCCCCCTCCCATCCCAATAAGGTAGATGCCCTCAGTTGATAGGTAGAGAATCCCAATGATAGATAGGGAATTTGGTAATAATGATGCCTTGTTACCGATGATAGCCAAACACAGTGCAGTTTGAAAGAGCTGTTACAAAATGCTACGTTCTGACAGGTTGTCATCAACAAGGCCAATTATTCTTTTAGACAGTTTTCCTAAACTTGCCCCACTAGCTTTCTTTACACTGTGGTTCTCACTAGACAATCATCCTTATCAGACAATGGTGCTCTCTAGACAATGGTCCACATGACACAATGGTGTTCTGTAGATGATGGTCCATACTAGACATTGGTTCACACAAAACACAGGTGCTCTCATGGCACTGGCCATCAGTAGACAATGCTCCTATTTTGACAATCTGTTTTATAATCACAAAAGACAAAGACAGAATGGAAAAAAGTGCACAACCGTAAAAATAGGATTTGAACTTTTATTATACATGTATAAAGCAAAAAAGACAAAAAATAAAAATAAAATCAATTAAAAATACATACCGACCCCTAAATGTAGAAAGAAATGACCTATGTCAGACCCTCCTAGATGCAACAATAATCTTAGGATTACAGAAAATATAGTGGCACTCACCATCATCTGTTAAAAATTCTCAGATTTATTTCCAAAAGAGTCCAAAAATAACACTGGTTAGGGTGTGGCTAGAGGCTAGAACCTTATGGCGTGAAACATATGGTGCTTCAGGCTCTAGCCCCAATATAACGCCTTTTTTGCTTTATATATGTAGAAAATGTATTTTTATGTATAGTGGTATGTGTGCACTTTTTTCCTGCACTTTTTGTCTTTTTCATTTGTGATTCTAATACTGTATATGCAAGGTAGTTGCCCAGAGTTTTTAATTGTTAGGGGTTTTTAATTGTTAGTGGTGCTATCTAGACAATAGTTCTCTATAGACAATGATCCTCAATAGACAATTTTCCTTAAAGGGGTTGTCCTAGTATCTATATTTTTTAAAAACTCATCCCAAACTCTTTATAACCATATAAACTTCAGCTGATGTTATCGGGTCATTTAAATGATACAGTTGGACATAAGTAAGAGAGAGGAGACTGACTTTTTTTTTTTTTTTTTACGCCATCAATGTCAACGCAGGCAAGCTGGCTGAGGCCCAATTATCAATAACCAATTATCAATATCAGTGGGGCAAGTTTACTAGTTTTTGTTGAATGCCACAAGGAATTTTTGTTTTATGGTATGATTTCAATAAGAGTCTCTCTGCTTTATCACCACACGTGCTTGAGTTTTACGGAAACATTTCTCATAATCCATTAATAAGTGCTATCATAACTTAGTCCATAACACACCTAGCTCCACACCAATGGTGTGGAAGATGTTGTCTATTATTGAGCGTCTCCAAGGATTGTATTCTATCCAGTAAGGACATGAGCTCAGCCAGTCTGGAACCCAATTTAATAAACAACATCCTTATATATATGCCTTATGGGAATAAACAGCAACCCCATCTAGATCGCTAATAGAAAAATATTCCATGAGTTCAGCTTCAAGCTCTGCATGGAGTGGGTGGTATGGTTGTTGGCGAACAGTAGTAAACCTCCAAAATCACAGCAGCACAGTCTGACCATGTGATTTGCCCAACCATAGTGGACTGAGTGAGAAAAAGAGTATCTATATCCATAAAAAAGATATGCAAGCGAGAAAAGCTATTGTGGGCAGTAGAGAAAAATCAATTTCTCGCCCATGGAGAGTTCTCCATAGATCATAGAAATCAGCCTCATAAAGAAATTTGAATAATTCTGAAAATCGCCAGGAGGTAGCAGAAGTATCACACTCTAGGTATACAGATCTGGCAGAAGAATAAAAAAAAATGTCCGCTGCCGTTAGTGTTGAGCGGCATAGGCCATATTCGAATTCGCGAATATTCGCGAATATATGGACGAATATTCGTCATATATTCGCGAATATTCGCATATTCGTTATATTCCCGCTTTATTTTCGCATATGTGAAAATTCGCGTATGCGAAAATTAACATATGTGAATATTAGCATATACAAAATTAACATATGCGAAAATTAGCATATGCGAAAATTAGCATATGCGAATTTTCGCACGCCAGTCTCACACAGTAGTATTACAGCCTTCTTTACACCACACAAGCTGGAAGCAGAGAGGGGTGATCACTGTGATGTGTACTGTGAAAAAAAAAAAATAATAAATAACGAATATTCGTAATTACGAATATATAGCGCTATATTCGCGAAATTTGCGAATTCGCGAATATGCGATATTCGCAAATAATATTCGAATTGCGAATATTCGTGAGCAACACTAGCTGCCGTATCCCGCCAGACCTGTGCCACACCCCATTTATTTGAATGAGCAAGACACAGTGAATAAGCCCTGACAAGAATAGTTTTCCAAACCATTGCGGCAAAGAAAAATATGCATTAAGACCCTTACCATTTTAAAGAGCAACAGAAGATACATATGGCATATTAACCCCTTAAGGACCAAATACATTTTCACCTTAAGGACCAGAGCATTTTTTGCAATTCTGACCACTGTCACTTTAAGCATTAATAACTCTGGAATGCTTTTATGATTGTTTTTTCATGAGACATTCTACTTTAACATAGTGGTAAATTTCCGTCGATACTTGCATCATTTCTTGGGGAAAAATTCCCAAATTTCATGAAAAATTTTAAAATTTAGCATATTTTTTTTACTTTGAAGCTCCCTGCTTGTAAGGAAAATGGACATACCAAATTTTGTTTGCTTCATGTTTTTACTTTTGGAAGACATCAGAGGGCTTCAAAGTTCACCAGCAATTTTCTAAATTTTCACAAAATTTTCTAATTCGAAATTTTTCAGGGACCAGTTCAGTCTTGAAGTGGATTTGAAGGGCCTCCATATTAGAAATACCACATAAGTGACCCCATTATAGAAAATGCATCCCTCAAAGTATTCAAAATGACATTCAGAAAATGTGTTAACCCTTTAGGTGTTTCACAGGAATAGCAGTAAAGTGAAGGAGAAAATTCAAAATCTTCATTTTTTACACTTGCATGTTCTTGTAGACCCAGTTTTGAATTTTTACAAGGGCTAAAAGGAGAGAAATTTCCCCAAAACGTGTAACCCAATTTCTCTCGAGTAAGGAAATACCTCATATGTGGATGTAAAGTGTTCGGCGGGCGCAGTAGAGGGCTCAGAAGGGAAGGAGCGACAATGGGATTTTGGAGAGTGAGTTTTTCTGAAATGGTTTTTGGGGGGCATGTCCCATTTAGGAAGCCCCTATGGACAAAAAAAAAAACACATGGCATACTATTTTGGAAACTACACTCCTCAAGGAATGTAACAAAAGGTCCAGTGAGCCTTAACACCCCACAGGTGTTTGATGATTTTTCGTTAAAGTTGGATGTGTAAATGATTTTTTTTTTCACTAAAATGCAGTTTTTTCCCCAAATTTTACATTTTTACAAGGGTAATAGGAGAAAATACCCCCCAAAATTTGTAGCATCATCTCTTCTGAGTATGGAAATACCCCATGTGTGGACGTCAAGTGCACTGCGGGCGCACTACAATGCTCAGGAGAGAAAGAGTCACATTTAGCTTTTGGAAAGCAAATTTAGCTGAAATGGTTTTTGGGGGGCATGTCGCATTTAGGTTGCCAGAACAGCAAAAAACAAAACAAAAAAAACACATGGGCAAAACCCATGTGTGTTTACAAAGCCCCCATGGTGCCAGAACAGTGGACCCCCCACACGTAACCCCATTTTGGAAACTACACCCCTCACAGAATTTAATAAGGGGTGCAGTAAGCATTTATACCCCACTGGCACTTGACAGATCTTTGGAACAGTGGGCTGTGCAAATTAGATTAACATTTTTCATTTTCACGGACCACTGTTCCAAAAAATCTGTCAGATACCTGTGGAGTGTAAATGCTCACTGTACCCCTTAATACATTACAGGAGGGGTGTAGTTTCCAAAATGGGGTCACATGTGGGAGGTCCACTGTTCTGGCACTATGGGGGCTTTGTAAACACACATGGCCTTCATTTTTGGACACATTTTCTTCTCTCCAAAAGCCCAATGGCGCTCTTCTCTTCTGAGCATTGTAATTCGCCCGCAGAGCACTTTACATCCACATTTGGGGTATTTCCATACTCTGAAGAAAGGGGGTTACACATTTTGGGAGACTTATTCTCCTATTAACCCTTGTGAAAATGAAAAATTTGGGGCAACACCAGCATTTTAGTGAAAAAAAACTAATTTTTCATTTTCGCGTCCAACTTAGCGGAAATTTGTCAAACACCTGTGGGGTGTTAAGACTCACTATACCCCTTGTTACGTTTCATGAGGGGTGTAGTTTCCAAAATGGGGTCACATGTGGGTATTTACTGTCTTGCATTTATGTCAGAACCACTGTAAAATCAGCCCCCCCCTGTGCAAAACACCAATTTAGTCCTCAAATGTACATGTGCACTCTCACTTCTGAGCCATGTTGTGCGCCCGCAGATCACTTTGCATCCACATAGGGGGATTTCCGAACTCAGGAGAAATTGTGTTACAAATTTTGTTTTTTGTTTTTTTTTCCTTTTACCGCTTGTGAAAATTAAAAGTATGGGGCAACACTAGCATGTTAAAGTAAAAAGAAAAAAAAAATTTACACTAACATGCTGGTGTGAACCCCATCTTTACCATTTCATAAGGGGTAAAAGGAGAAAAAGCCCCCCAAATGTTGTAACGCAATTTCTCCTGAATACGGAAATACCCCATCTGTGGCACTAAACTGTTGCCTTGAAATACGACAGTCAGTGGTTGTTCGGCAATACTGGGAGTTGTTCTTTTTCAACAGCTGGTGGCTCCGTTTTGAAAACAGTGCCGTACAAGACGTTTTTTTTTTAAATTTTATTGGGGGGGGGAGGGGACTGTGAAAGGGTGTGTATATGTAGTGTTTTACTTTTTATTATGTGTTAGTATAATGTAGTGTAATGTTTTTAGGGTACATCCACATGGGCGGGGGTTTACAGTGAGTTTCTCGCCGGGAGTTTGAGCTGTGGCAGAAAATTTGCCGCATCTCAAACCTGCAGCAGAAAACTCGCTGTAAGCCCATATGAATGTGCCCTGTACATTCACTACATTCACATGGGGGGGGGGGGGGGGCAAACCTTCAGCTGTTGCAAAACTACAACTCCCAGCATGCACTGAGAGACCATACATGCTGGGGGTTGTAGTTATGCAACAGCTGGAGGCACATTGTTACTTAACTCAGTGTTTCACAGCCAGTGTGCCTCCAGCTGTTACAAAACTACAACTCCCAGCATGTATGGTCTCTCAGTGCATGCTGGGGGTTGTATTTTTGCAACAGCTGGAGGCACACTGGTTGCGAAACATTGAGTTAGGACACAAACTCTGTTTCACAACCAGTGGGTTTTCAGCTGTTGCAAAACTACAACTCCCATCTTGCACTGAAAGCCAAAGGGCATGCTGAGAGTTGTAGTTTTGCAACAGCTGGAGGCACACTGCCACAACTCACAGCATGCCCCTCGGCTGTCTGTGCATACTAAGAGTTGTAGTAATGCAACAGCTGAATGCACACTTTTTCATAGAAAAAATGTGCCTCCAGCTGTTGCATAACTACATCCCCCAGCATGCACAGACTACCAATGGGCATGCTGGGAGTTGTAGTTGGAATTCCAACTGTTGCAACACTACAACTTCCAGCATGCCCTTTGGCTGTGCATGCTGAGAGTTGTTGCAAAGCAACAACAGGAGGTGAACAGGCCTCACCTCCTGCTGTATCCTGCTGCCTGCTTTGCCGGGACCGCGGCCGCTGCTACCACCACTCCTGCTACTCCAGTCTGCCGCTGCTGCTCCTGAGGGGACCCCCGCCAGGGGTTTGCACTGGGTGCCTGCTGAATGATTTTAGCAGGAATCCTGTTCCAGTCCCCACCCTGCACGCGTATCAGGATGTCAGGGCATACCTGTACGCCCTATGTCCTTAAGGGGTTAATATAGAGCAGTACCAGCAACATTCAAAGATATCAATGAAGAACAAGAGAAGGTAAAAATAAATCTGCAATGAGTAGCAGATAAATCAGGTATCAGGGGTGTTATATAGGTGTAAAAGCACCACATGCAGTTGGTAGATATAGTGGAGCAAAAAAGTATTTAGTCAGCCACCAATTGTGCAAGTTCTCCCACTTAAAAAGATGAGAGAGGCCTGTAATTTTCATCATAGGTATACCTCAACTATGAGAGACAAGACATAATGAGAAAATAAAAATCCATAAAATCCACTGATTTCTAAAGAACCTATTTGAAAATTATGGTGGAAAATAAGTATTTGGTCACCTACAAACAAGCAAGATTTCTGGCTCTCACAGACCTGTAACTTCTTCTTTAAGAGTCTCCTCTGTCCTCCACTCGTTACCTGTATTAAAGGCTCCTGTTTGAACTTGTTATCAGTATAAAAGACAACTGTCCACAACCTCACTTAATCTGCAATAGCAAGCAGCTTGGTGTGAAGAAATCAACTGTGGGAGCAATTATTAGAAAATGGAAGACATACAAGACCACTGATAATCTCCCTTGATCTGGGGCTGAGCGCAAGGTGTCAAAATGGTCACAAGAACGGTGAGCAAAAATCCCAGAACCACACTGGGGGGGGACCTAGTGAATGACCTGCAGAGAGCTGGTACTAAAGTAACAAAGGATACCATCAGTAACACACTATGCCGCCACAAACTCAAATCATGCAATGCCAGAAGTGCCCCCCAGAAGTGATCCAGAAGAGGATTGGGAGAATGTCATATGGTCAGATTGAAAGTAGAACTTTTTGGGAAAAACTCAACTCGTCGTGTTTGGTGGAGAAAGAATGCTGAGTTGCATCCAAAGAATACCATATCTACTGTGAACATGGGGGTTTAAACATCATGCTTTGGGACTGTATCATGAGATTTTGAGTGAAAACCTCCTTCCATTAGCAAGGGCATTGAAGATTAAATGTGTCTGGGTCTTTCAGCATGACAATGATCCCAAACACACTGCCCGGGCAATGAAGGAGTGGCTTCGTAAGAAGCATTTCAAGGTCCTGGAGTAGCCTAGCCAGTCTCCAGATCTCAATCCCATAGAAAACCTTTGGAGGGAGTTGAAACTCTGTGTTGCCCAGTGACAGCCCCAAAACATCACTGCTCTAGAGGAGATCTGCATGGAGGAATGGGTCAAAATACCAGCAACATTGTGTGAAAACCTTGTGAAGACTTACAGAAAACATTTGACCTCTGTCGTTGCCACCATAATTTGCAAATAAATTCTTTAAAAATCAGACAATGTGACTTTAAGGATTTTTTTTCTCATTATGTCTCATAGTTGAGGTATACATATGATGAAAATTACAGGCCTCTCTCATTTTTTTAAGTTGGAGAACTTGCACAATTGGGGGCTGACTAAATACTTTTTTTTGCCCCACTGTAGCTATGACTATAGATCAACAACCCACAAGTTGCCATTTGGACTTGACATGCAATGGAGAAGCATGGTAGGGACCATTTTCCCGATGACCTTGGATCTTCTTTTCCATGAGAATCTCTACCCCTCTTCAACATTTCTTATTGTGTATGCAGTGTTGTCAGAGTGGATTATGCAATTGAGCCAGATAACCCCACCGGTAAAGGAACTGGTGGTCACACAGAACAGATGAGACAGGTGTGAACTGCCTGCAGTATTGTAGTGCAGTGTCTGACAGGTCCGCATAAAGCACCATAGAGTGGAATCTGTCGGGGATGTTAATCTTCTTCTGAGATGCACTTATCAGGACTTCTTTCATGTGGAAGAAGTGTATGTGAGCCAGGATGTCGCAAGGTATGTCCTCAGCCAGATGTTTTAGGTGTAGGACCCTATGGGGATTGTCTATCACCAAATCCACTTGTGAGCAAGCTGGTTGGACAGCCATAATATAGTCTCGCAGATATGATTTCATATCATTTGCAGGAATTCCCCCTGAAATTTACATTATTCCTTTTCGATCTGTCCTCTAGATCCACAATTTTTAAGCATCAATAACTCGCCAAGTGAAGCAGCATCCCCATGGATACCACAGTAAAATTAACCTCTCCCCGCTCTGCTTCATATACAGCATTGGTGGGTGGTAGTTCCAAATTGATCGCATTGTAAAGTCGCGTAGTGGGACTTAAAAAGTCTTCAAATGAACCAAAAAGAACTACACATAATTGGTACTGCTGTGTCCGTGAGGTCTTGTTTGCACATTGAATTTGCAATGCAGTGTTAATGCAGTACTGTCACAGTACCTCAGCATTTTTTTTTTACCATGATTACGCAGTACTGTAATGCAAGTGCAATATGTGATCACAGCCCACATTATGAAATTAACTTATGGTGGACTCAATAAAAAAAAAAGGTACTACAAACTGTTTTTTAAATGTATCTTGCTTGCTAAAATAAAATAAGAAGTGGAATAAGCATCTCCACTCCATGCTGTGGTGGCAAGCTTTTGCAAGTATCCTGTTTACTGCTCTGAGAAGGAGAATCTACTAGCCAGAAGTGGAGAAGCAACAGAGCAAGGACCCTTCTGCAAACACTAATCTTTTTGAGCGTTTCCAGCTGGAATTAGTGCTGTGTGGTCACAGCACTAATTCCAGGTCACAAAAAGTTCTTTAGCGTACTTCCTCCGCAAACAGTAATTTGCTGCAAAACTGTGAGTGATGTCTACCAAAGCTTTCTTAAAGGGAACAGCATCCAAATTTTCACTGTATCCCACTTAAAGGGAATCTGACAGCAGCATCACTCACACTAATCTGCTAGTGCTGCCTGTTAGTGTGGGTGACACTGATCAAAATGGTATTTTCCTTATTGTTATAGCTGCCGCCATTCCCAATATATAGCTAAAAATCCTAATATGTAAATTAGGATCTTGATGCACTTGGGGCATTCCCAAGCCTTAGGTGCACTGGTTCTTATTCCTGGTCGGTCCCTGGTTCACACCTCCGTTCCGCAAGGGATCATGGAATGTAGCAGCTACGTGCAGAAGAGGAAAAGTATAGATATTCATAAGGGGGTGGGATCAAGGACTGGTGCACCTCAGGGCAAGGAAATGCCTCAAGTGCATCAAGAACCTCATTTACATATTAGGATTTTTAGTGATATGCGGAAAGAGCTTTATTGACAAAAAGGCTGTGGGTCACACAGGAACCTTGGGTAAGTACCACTTAGCAATTTGATGTATACATCAGGGACTACTACATGCAGCATAACCCTCATCATTCTTCCTAGTGGCTACCACACATAGGCCCCATATTTACTAAGAGTGTTGTGTAGTTTTCTTTGTGGGTTTTAGTTTCCTACAAGTATTTTTTCACGGTATTTACAAATTTTTCCCTATGTTTTCCACTTTTCCCTATGTTTTACTGTTTTTTTTTACACATGCTCTGATCTGTGGGGTTTATCTCAGCTCAAGTCAACTATATTTTCTGTGGAAACCTTAGTAAATATGTTAGAGCGTTTCGAAAATGTTGGGGATACTCCCCCTTTTTGGCGACCACACCCAATTTTCGGGTTGGTTGTGTTTTTACATTTTTGGTGCAGACACAATTTGTGGCGCAATGCACCAAATTCTGGCACACAACCCGACAAAACAGGTCACATTTACAATAGTAAATCAAGGCCATTGTGTGACAAAAAAGCTGAGGAAGTCAAACTCATGATCCTATTGCTTTATTAGCAATGAAAAATAACACCACATGACTTATATTATTTATTTTCAGCAGTTTTTCTCTTCACAAGCTCCATATATAAATTGTCAGTTTCTATGAGTTCAGCTCCGGAGTGGGTAGAGGCTAACTGCTATGATGTCTCCAATATACAGAAACCCTGGAGAATATAAGATCCTGCTTCCCTATCCCTATAACAGGGGTGTCTAAGTTTCTTCTGCAGGGGGCCACTTTATTCGAAATGTATGTGTTTGCACTGCACTAATTTTTTTACACGTAAAGATATAGAGGGACATTTATCATTGGAGGTTGAGCTTTTTTTTTTTTTTGCTTAGCTTGGCACCATTGGTTGTTGCACCTAAGCATAGATTTGTGTGATAATTCATGAGATCTCGAGGTTAAAGGGAAAACAATTGATTTCAAATCAACTGGTGCCAGAAAGTTCCTTTGGAAAATACAGCAGCTGATAAGTACTGGAAGGTTTAAGATTTTTAATAGAAGTAATTTACAAATCTGTACAACATTCTGGCACCAGTCCATTTGAAAAAAAAAAATTCCACCGGAGTACCCCATTAAGCAATTTTGTGGAAATGCTCAATGTGAAATGATTTAGGAACATCACTTTTCATTGGTAACAAAATGATCAAATGTGACTTTCGCATAAAAAGTCACATACCCCTCAAAAACACCACTAAGGGCCCTGACCTGGCTTACAAAACTGCCTTTGCACATTTTTTGCGCAACAAGGTAAAAGTTGCAAGTTTTTTCCGCAGAGGGGTAAGAGTCACAGAAGAGAGGAGGAATCCTATAGTGGTGTTTTAATGTGATTTCTGAACTTTAACCAACGTGCGCTGAATCTATCAACCTCTGTGCGCCATTAGGATAAATAGGTCCCAGGAAAGAAAAACCAAAGTAAAAGAAAAGCTTCATAATACACTTTCAAAAGACACACAATGATAAAAGGGTGTAGCATTAACCCTTAACTGCCGTGATGCCAGGGTCCCAGGAACAATAGGGAGGAATAAAGGATTGTCCACAACCTGAATTGTAGTAAACTGGAAATAACTTTACTGCTGATTTTATGCAGGATGCAATCAGCAAACAGTCTTTACAGAAGACCAGTATTTAGGCTCCTCACAGGTTGGTTGGGACCTTGTAGGGAATAAGTTTGGAGGATTTGCTTTACGCTGTTCAACTGAATTTAGGTGTTTGGTTTAGGTTCAGTAGTCACGTAGCATTAGAGTTTGAGTCGGGTTAAACTCACGGTTTAGCATGCGGCTGAAATTAGCAGGCTTCAGGCCTAATTTGCTTGTAGATTGGCACAGAGCTGTTACTGCTTTCGGAGCGCAGGAACAAGAGAGCGATCATTGCGTAACAACGCCCTTATATCTGAAGGGGCAGGCTCCAAGCTTATTGGTTCCCCAAACCTGTCAGTCCTAACACAAAGGATTGTGGTACATCACATGACTAACTCACATGACCTGAAAGGTCCTTAACTTTAGCATAACACACTTACTATGAATCACATGACCTAAGGTCCTGTAAGTAACCGTTATATTATAAAACATATTTAATATAGACAATAAATTACATTTTGATGAGGTGACTAAGGGTTATCCCAATGAGAGAATCCTAACAGCACGAAGGAACTCTGACTATGGGGACTTACGACACAAGGTACAGGACCATGTCCAGTACCGGGACACCACAAACCCCCTTACTTGAGATAAGTCGACCTCAACGACCGTCCCCTGAGAAAGAGGGACGAAGTGCTGATAATAATAATGTCAATTTGATCAGGCTGATCAGGCTGTAGAAACACATAACATAAGAGTCCTTGCACACGTTAAATGTCCTTGCAGGCTCCAAATAAAACATTATTATTATTTTTTCCTTTTTATATTAACAGGATTGCATTACATTGACTTGACTGTACAAACATGAGATACTAGTAAACTCACAGACAGGATTGTATTGCCCATGAATTCACGAACAGAATGATATTACTCCGGCTAGAATTATGCATGAGATACACTCTATTATTTATTTACCATTATTGACAATTTTTTCTGTTTTGACTGACTAAACTAGAAGTATGTATACTGAGTTGAGGGTTACTACATACTAGAGCATTATAAATATCACTTTACATTTTATTTATACCACATTGGATTACCTGTTATGTACACTGGTGATGTACTGGCTTGCCTGAGGCTGTCTGACCAATACCTAGCTACTAGAGTCTATTGGCTACACGCTCTTATCCCTAGAACTCTTTCTAGATAACTCTGACATAGATTACCTTACTGGATACGTGCTTTAACTTAGGCTTACAGGAGCATCTTCTGGCCAGGAAGAGCATCCTGAACACGTAGAAAAGAACAGAGAACAAGTTAGTGTACAAATAGGGGTATGGAACTGAGTAATGACACCTTACTGTCCCTAAAGCTTTTGTTTTGAGTTTCTTGAAGTGTGATATATTTGTTTTGTGTACTAAAATGAGTATGAGGTAAGTACACTGAAGAGGTTATGATATGTACTATGTGTACATGAAACTATTAGGAAGTCAGTCTTGGTATCCTAGGGGTATGTTTCCCTATAAGGTGTTAGCGAGGGGTGACATGAGTGTTACTCCCAGTGTAGCCGGGAGAGCCACCTATACACAGCTACTATAACACCCTTAAAATTTGGTGTACAGAGGTACAGAGTTTGAAATCCCTGCACCAGAACAGTTTACATTGGTTTAACCTTTTATCATACATTTATTGAGGAATACAAAAATAAACAGGTGCATTCACCTGACAGCAGTGCAAATTAGCTACACAGTGAAACAATATATAACTTTGTAGATATATATATATATATATATATATATATATGTAAACAGACACACAAGGATCAGCAGTCCACCTGTGCTAGGAGTCCACTAAACACGGCTGCAACCACTTAGCCGGGCACACACTTACGAATCTCCTAAGGACCAGGAGTCTCTTGGCCACAGGCCAGGCACAAGCTTAGCGGTTACATTGCAGAACTGGAACTTTCATAGCATTGTCCTGCCAGGCACCTCCTTGAACGTTGCACAGTCTGTTGAAGACAAAAACTAAACCCAAAAACATGAAGAAAGGTTTTCACATGAATCCCTTCCTGACACGCCCCCCTCTCCTGTTGGAACTCTTATCCCTTTGAGATTCAGGATGAGATGAGGACCCCTTGACAGGGTTGATGGTCGTGTCCCATGCGAAATTTGTAAGGGTGGATTGAGACACAGTGGGATTCACATTGACCATAAAGTTAATGGCCGCTGCTGTAGATGTCTGGGGTGCAATCGTTGGTGGCGGTGGATCCGGCCCCACCTCCTTGGTAGGAGTGGGCCGCGGCACATTCATCGGTGCCTGATGGGTAGGCCAAACCTCCAGGCAAGGAGTAGGCCTAGACACAGTGGTTGGTGCCCGCAGTTTAGGCCTCACCTCCTCAGTAGGAGTAGGCCTGGGCACATTGAAGGGTATGGAGACATCCGGCTGATGCTGGAGAAATTCTTGGTTGCAGGACTCGGCATTGGAGGCAATAGAAGGTGGCCACTTCAGCCTTAGTCCAAATAGATCCACCTCCCAATCATCCGAGGGGAAGTACTTGAATGGGATCTGTGTAGGGTTGCTTTGTCTTGTGACTGCTGCAGCCCACTCACCCCGCAGACTCTGGACCGGAGTACACTCCGCAATTTCTCCCACTTCTAGGGAGTGGAATTTCTTGTGCAAATAGTTCCTCTGGACGGCCCTCCTGTTCACCAGGATGATATCCCCGTGCCTGCAATCTATGAGGGTACCATATCCCCTGGACTTGTCAAATTTGGCCACCAAGGCACGATGGCGCTCCAACGGTGCCTCCCCTTCTCAGGGATAGTCCCACATACGGATATGGGGGGCCTCCAGCTGTTCGGTGTCCTGCTGCTGTCAGACCCTTTCCTCTTAGGAGAGGCAGAGGGATTTAGGGCCATAGAGTTCTCTATGTCTGGCCTTTAACTTTTCCATTATCTTTGCCATTTCGGCCTTTCTGCGGGCCCTCTCTCTTTGCGCTGTGGGGATTGGTGGAAGTGGCTTCCCAGGCTCAGGGAGAATATTCTTGTGCATGAACTGGATCAGCTCCGGTTCGTCCCCGAACACCCACTTAGGCAGAGGGGGTGAGCGCAGTTGTGCACTCGGCAGGGTTAGCTGGGACAGGGGTAGTTCTGGCTCTGGGCTGGAGGAGGAGGAAAATGTGGCTTCCGCCGGGGTACTCACTGAAGACTCCTCCATCGGGATCTTAGACCAGGATCCCCATGTCCGGTGGGGAGGGGACAGTCTCACCGGTGATGCCGCTCTGGATGTCCCTGGAGATCCCCTTATCGGGGTGGCCGGCCAGTCCTTAGTCGCTAGGCAATGGAGGTAGATTGAAGGTCCCCTTAGCGCTGATCGACAACCACTGCAGGCGGTCGGCCAAATCCTGGAATAGTTGTGCTGCGGCCGCAACAACTTTCCGCTGCTCCAGCGCCATCTTTGGACTCTCACCAGGTGGAACGCTGCTCTCCGCCATGTCTTTACTCGCCTCTTCGTCGTGCAGACTGAAGAAGTCGCTGTGCAGTGCTCCTTTTATATCGGGCTTCTCCAAAATGGATGCCGACCGGAAGGACATCAACGGTGCAGCCCCGACTTCCGGTCCCCCGGCAAACAACAGCAATGAATTTAAGTTCCCTTTTGGCTGCGACATGTGTACTTGATGGCCACGCCCAGGGGCAGGTCGTGGAGCTGAGCGGGCTTTCTTTGTGCGCTTTTTGGGTAGAAGATTAACCCCTGTAGTACTGTATGGCCCAGAGGATCATAGCATGACTTAACCCTGTACTTTAGTAACTGTTATATTATAAAACATATTAAATATAGACAATAAATTACATTTTGATGAGGTTACTGAGGGTTATCCCACTAAGAGAATCCTAACAGCATGGAGGAACTCTGACTATGGGGACTTACGACACAAGGCACAGGACCATGTGCAGTACCGGGACACCACAAATGCATGTTAAAGGGGTATTCCAGGCAAAACCTTTTTTTATATATATCAACTGGCTCTGGAAAGTTAAACAGATTTGTAAATTACTTCTATTAAAAAATCTTAATCCTTCCAATAGTTATTAGCTTCTGAAGTTTTCTATCTAACTGCTCAATGATGATGTCATGTCCCGGGAGCTGTGCATGATGGGAGAATATCCCCATAGGAGCTGGACAGCTCCCGGGATGTGTCATCAGAGAGCAGTTAGACAGAAAACAACAACTCAACTTCAGAAGCTAATAACTATTGGAAGGATTAAGATTTTTTAATAGAAGTAATTTACAAATCTGTTTAACTTTCTGGAGCCAGTTGATATATAAAAAAAAGTTTTGGCCTGGAATACCCCTTTAATACAGTGTTAATTTGGCAATAAGGCAAAAATTGTTGACAGTTTCTTATTCTGAAAACCTTATGTTGATTTATTTTTTTGCCTTATTGCCAAATTAACATTGTAGTAACGTGTATTACACAGCTAATATAACATATATTTTCTATAAATAATTGCTATAAATATTTATTAGGAGTGGAAAATGAATAAAGTAGTTAATGCCTCCTCTATGTCCCCATATAGTAAAAGGCCTCCATACTGCCCCCATGTATTAGTAGTACCAGCATGTTGTCCCTATATTGTAATAGGCCATCATACAGCCTCCATATGCTAGTAGGCCTCCATACTGCTCCCATTTAGAGCAGGCACCAGGGCCCCGGGGTGACTGCTACCTCTGTAGCTACGCCCCTGGTTAGGCCTCCATACTGCTCCTATATAGTATTAGGCCGTCATAGTGCGCCCATATAGAGGCAGACCTCCATACTGCTCCCATTTAGTAGCAGGCCTCCCATACTGCCCCCTATAATAGATTTACCTCTATACAGCATCCATATAGCAGAAGGACCCCATACTGCCTGCATATAGTTTTAGGACTTAATTCTGCCCTATAGAGTAGTTAAGCATTTTCATACTGTCACTGTATTATATTAAGCCCCTACTCTGCCAGGAGTACATCTACATTGTTCCCCAACAGCTTCTGGTGCTCTGCCCCCCATGGTTCATCCTCTGTGAGTGTACTTATAACAGTGTGTGCATTGAATGATTGTCCGGGGATCCGGTACATGTGTCCTGAATCCCTAGACAAAGTTTCCTTCCCCTTAGGGCTCTGTCTCGGTTGCCCCCTTTGTCATAGTTACCACTGGAGAACTCTTGTGGGCCACATATCCGTGTTTACATGGTCACCTTTAGCCAGTTGGCTGTACAATGAAGGCCATAACCATACAGCATATTCTCAGAAGAATTATGGTGGACATTACAGAACAGTACTGAGCAGTTTAAGCTGTAAATCAAGCTCTGGTGGTGACATGTAACACTTACTGACAACTTCAATGGTAAAAAATTTGTGGCAGGTGAGTGTGGTATACTGTGACAGTGGTACAGTAAAAGAATCGAGCTGTATCCCTGGCTCCCTTTCAAATCTCAAAAACAGGGGTATCCAGTACATATTTAAATGCATATGTGTGTGTACAAACACACTAAATTGACAAAGGGAATGGTAAATCCCATTTGTAAATGTATTGACAAACGACGGAAGCATAATGCAGGGTTCCAAGAGACAATGCCCTAAAATTGTCAAATTATTATTTTTTAAGCAAGTATTTGCTTAAAAAACAAATAAACAAACAAATAAACAAACAGAAAACCTTCAGGGGAGCCGAGATTCCTCTTTAAGTTACTGTAGAGATTGCAGTGATTTTATTTCTATTTTCTAGGAGCTATAAACAAATAACTTTTTTTTTTTGTTTCAGAATAGATGGTCAGATGTGAGGGACATCAATCATAATAGTGCAGGCGATAAGACAGTCGAGATGATAAGGTACCCAATCTGTTATTTCTTACAAAATGTTAAAGCGGTTCAGCAATCTAACCAGCAGATGGCAGTGTCTGCTCATTGCACACATACAAGGCTGCACATGCACTTTGCTATCAGTTTGAGTCCCATAGAAACTAATTCAATTCATCATCATTTTTTTTTATTCCTTTTTTTTGTTTTGTTTTGTTTCCTAGCAACATTTTGCTAGTTTGAACACAGCAGTGCCATGTAGCCACAGGGCTTGATAATGTAGCTACATTTCACCTCAAGGGGGCGCCCTTACACCTGAAAACATCAACCCCGCCACTCTGAGCCATGATGGGGCCATTCCAAGCTGTCATTGTGTGTGAGACGTAACTGGCCCCTGCTTTACGACTTGTTTATGTTTAACAAATCCATTGGAATGATAAAATTGCAGATCACAGCGTGATTAAATAAGCAGACTCTGTTCTGGTTTTCTCCATGCAGCAAACTCTGACACCCAGAGCTGGTGTCACAGGAGGAATTTGATCTCTACAAATGCGTCCATCAGTAGTGAAGAAATATTGAATCCTTAAAGGGAAATTAAAGGACAACTTACCTCTCCCCATTTTCCATTTCTGGTGAATTTATTACCCAGAGCAAGAACCAGTCTTCCCTTTTCCCCCTAAACCTTGTGCCACTCCTAGCAGCAGAGGGTTTTCTTAATAACAGTGGGGCAAAAAAGTATTTAGTCAGCCACCAATTGTGCAAGTTTTCCCTCTTAAAAAGATGAGAGGCCTGTAATAGGTTATAACCTCAACTATGAGAGACAGAATGAGAAAAAAAAACATAAAATCACATTGTCTGATTTCTAAAGAACTTATTTGAAAATACAGACACATCAATCATACATGCATACATACAGACACATCAATCATACATGCATACATACTGACACATTAATCATACATGCATACATACAGACACATCAATCATACATGCATACATACTGACACATCAATCATACATGCATGCATACAGACACATCATTCATACATGCATACATACAGACACATCAATCATACATGCATACATACTGACACATCAATCATACATGCAAACATACAGACACATCATTCATACATGCATACATACAGACACATCAATCATACATGCATACATACTGACACATCAATCATACATGCATACATACAGACACATCAATCATACATGCATACATACAGACACATTAATCATACATGCATACATACTGACACATCTATCATACATGCATACATACAGACACATCAATCATACATGCATACATACAGACACATCAATCATACATGCATACATACAGACACATCAATCATACATGCATACATACTGACACATCAATCATACATTGATACATAGAGACACATCAATCATACACGCATACATACTGACACATCAATCATACATGCATACATACTGACACATCAATCATACATGCATACATACAGACACATCAATCATACATACATACATACTGACACATCTATCATACATGCATACATACAGACACATCAATCATACATGCATACATACAGACACATCAATCATACATGCATACATACTGACACATCTATCATACATGCATACATACAGACACATCAATCATACATGCATACATACAGACACATCAATCATACATGCATACATACAGACACATCAATCATACATGCATACATACTGACACATCAATCATACGTGCATACATACTGACACATCAATCATACATGCATACATACTGACACATCTATCATACATGCATACATACAGACACATCAATCATACATGCGTACATACTGACACATCAATCATACATACATACATACTGACACATCAATCATACATGCATACACACTGACACATCAATCATACATGCATACATACTGACACATCAATCATACATGCATACATACTGACACATCAATCATACATGCATACATACAGACACATCAATCATACATGCATACATACTGACACATCAATCATACATGCATGCATACTGATACATCAATCATACATTGATACATACAGACACATCAATCATACACGCATACATACAGACACATCAATCATACATGCATGCATACTGACACATCAATCATACATGCAAACATACAGACACATCAATCATAAATGCGTACATAGACACATCTATCATACATGCATACATACTGACACATCAATCATACATGCATACATACTGACACATCAATCATACATGCATGCATACAGACACATCAATCATACATTGATACATACAGACACATCAATCATACACGCATACATACAGACACATCAATCATACATGCATGCATACTGACACATCAATCATACATGCAAACATACAGACACATCAATCATAAATGCGTACATAGACACATCTATCATACATGCATACATACTGACACATCAATCATACATGCATACATACAGACACATCAATCATACATGCGTACATACTGACACATCAATCATACATACATACATACTGACACATCAATCATACATGCATACACACTGACACATCAATCATACATGCATACATACTGACACATCAATCATACATACATACATACTGACACATCAATCATACATGCATACATACTGACACATCAATCATACATGCATACATACTGACACATCAATCATACATGCATACATACTGACACATCAATCATACATGCATACATACTGACACATCAATCATACACGCATACATACTGAAACATCAATCATACATGCATACATACTGACACATCAATCATACATGCATACATACAGACACATCAATCATACATGCATACATACTGACACATCAATCATACATGCATGCATACTGATACATCAATCATACATTGATACATACAGACACATCAATCATACATGCATGCATACTGACACATCAATCATACATGCAAACATACAGACACATCAATCATAAATGCGTACATAGACACATCTATCATACATGCATACATACTGACACATCAATCATACATGCATACATACTGACACATCAATCATACATGCACACATACTGACGCATCAATCATACATGCATACATACTGACACATCTATCATACATGCATACATACAGACACATCTATCATAAATGCGTACATAGACACATCTATCATACATGCATACATACAGACACATCAATCATACATGCGTACATACTGACACATCAATCATACATACATACATACTGACACATCAATCATACATGCATACATACTGACACATCAATCATACATGCATACATACTGACACATCAATCATACATGCATACATACTGACACATCAATCATACATGCATACATACTGACACATCAATCATACACGCATACATACTGAAACATCAATCATACATGCATACATACTGACACATCAATCATACATGCATACATACAGACACATCAATCATACATGCATACATACTGACACATCAATCATACATGCATGCATACTGATACATCAATCATACATTGATACATACAGACACATCAATCATACACGCATACATACAGACACATCAATCATACATGCATGCATACTGACACATCAATCATACATGCAAACATACAGACACATCAATCATAAATGCGTACATAGACACATCTATCATACATGCATACATACTGACACATCAATCATACATGCATACATACTGACACATCAATCATACATGCACACATACTGACGCATCAATCATACATGCATACATACTGACACATCTATCATACATGCATACATACAGACACATCTATCATAAATGCGTAAATAGACACATCTATCATACATGCATACATACTGACACATCAATCATACATGCATACATACTGACACATCAATAATTCACGCATACATACTGAAACATCAATCATACATGCGTAAATACTGACACATCAATCATACACGCATACATACTGACACATCAATCATACATGCATACAGACACATCAATCATACATGCATACATACAGACACATCAATCATACATGCATGCATACTGAAACATCAATCATACATTGATACATACAGACACATCAATCATACACGCATACATACAGACACATCAATCATACATGCATGCATACTGACACATCAATCATACATGCAAACATACAGACACATCAATCATAAATGCGTACATAGACACATCTATCATACATGCATACATACTGACACATCAATCATACATGCATACATACTGACACATCAATCATACATGCACACATACTGACGCATCAATCATACATGCATACATACTGACACATCTATCATACATGCATACATACAGACACATCTATCATAAATGCGTAAATAGACACATCTATCATACATGCATACATACTGACACATCAATCATACATGCATACATACTGACACATCAATCATACACGCATACATACTGAAACATCAATCATACATGCATACATACTGACACATCAATCATACATGCATACATACAGACACATCAATCATACATGCATACATACTGACACATCAATCATACATGCATGCATACTGATACATCAATCATACATTGATACATACAGACACATCAATCATACACGCATACATACAGACACATCAATCATACATGCATGCATACTGACACATCAATCATACATGCAAACATACAGACACATCAATCATAAATGCGTACATAGACACATCTATCATACATGCATACATACTGACACATCAATCATACATGCATACATACTGACACATCAATCATACATGCACACATACTGACGCATCAATCATACATGCATACATACTGACACATCTATCATACATGCATACATACAGACACATCTATCATAAATGCGTAAATAGACACATCTATCATACATGCATACATACTGACACATCAATCATACATGCATACATACTGACACATCAATAATTCACGCATACATACTGAAACATCAATCATACATGCGTAAATACTGACACATCAATCATACACGCATACATACTGACACATCAATCATACATGCATACAGACACATCAATCATACATGCATACATACAGACACATCAATCATACATGCATGCATACAGACACATCAATCATGCATACATACAGACACATCAATCATACATTGATACATACAGACACATCAATCATACATGCATACATACAGACACATCAATCATACATGCATACAGACACATCAATCATACATGCATACATACTGACACATCAATCATACATGCATACATACTGACACATCAATCATACACGCATACATACTGACACATCAATCATACATACATACTGACACATCAATCATACATACATACATACTGACACCTTAATCATACATGCATATATACAGACACATCAATCATGCATACATACTGACACATCAATCATACATGCATACATACAGACACATCAATCATACATGCATACATACTGACACATCAATCATACATGCATACATACTGACACATCAATCATACATGCATACATACTGACACATCAATCATATATGCATACATACTGACACATCAATCATACATGCATACATACTGACACATCAATCATACATGCATACATACAGACACATCAATCATACATGCATACATACTGACACATCAATCATACATGCATACATACAGACACATCAATCATACATGCACACATACAGACACATCAATCATACATGCATACATACTGACACATCAATCATACATGCACACATACAGACACATCAATCATACATGCATACATACTGACACATCAATCATACATGCATACATACTGACACATCAATCATACATACATACTGACACATCAATCATACATACATACATACTGACACCTCAATCATACATGCATATATACAGACACATCAATCATACATGCACACATACAGACACATCAATCATACATGCACACATACAGACACATCAATCATACATGCATACATACTGACACATCAATCATACATGCATACATACTGACACATCAATCATGCATGCATACATACAGACACATCAATCATACATGCATACATACAGACACATCAATCATACATGCATACATACAGACACATCAATCATGCATGCATACATACATACATACAGACACATCAATCATACATGCATACATACTGACACATCAATCATACATGCATACATACTGACACATCTATAATACATGCGTAAAAACAAACACATCAATCATACATGCATACACACTGACACATCAATCATACATGCATACATACAGACACATCAATCATGCATGCATACAGACACATCAATCATACATGCATACATACAGACACATCAATCATACATGCATGCATACATACAGACACATCAATCATGCATACATACAGACACATCAATCATACATTGATACATACAGACACATCAATCATACATGCATACATACAGACACATCAATCATACATGCATACATACAGACACATCAATCATACATGCATACATACTGACACATCAATCATACATGCATACATACTGACACATCAATCATACATGCATACAGACACATCTATCATACATGCATACATACAGACACATCTATCATAAATGCGTACATAGACACATCAATCATGCATGCATACATAATGACACATCAATCATACATGCATACATACTGACACATCAATCATACACGCATACATACTGACACATCAATCATACATACATACTGACACATCAATCATACATACATGCATATATACAGACACATCAATCATGCATACATACTGACACATCAATCATACATGCATGCATACATAGACACATCAATCATACATGCATACATACTGACACATCAATCATACATGCATACATACTGACACATCAATCATACATGCATACATACTGACACATCAATCATACATGCATACATACTGACACATCAATCATACATGCATATATACATACAGACACATCAATCATACATGCATACATACAGACACATCAATCATACATGCATACATACAGACACATCAATCATACATGCATACATACAGACACATCAATCATGCATGCATACATACAGACACATCAATCATACATGCATACATTCAAACACATCTATCATATACACATACACACCCATCCTCGGTATCTTCACCCCACAGTTCACTCACCCGCCTCCTGGGCCTCAACTCCGCGGCTTGCTGCTTACCGGGTGCCAGGGAAGTAGCGCGGTCGGCGTCAGAGGAGATCGCAGTGCAGGTAACTGCAGAGGATGTATGAGGCCGGGTTGCTGCTTCCGTTTACAGTGTAATGTGGCAGGGTTGGGCGCAGGGACTTGCTTGGAGCTGATGTGCGTGCCTGCGCGCGGCATATAATCTCCCAGCAGTCCCTGCAACTATCTTTTGGGTATAACAGAGGCAGGGCGGCCAAACTACAACGCTCAGTATGCCTGGACAGTCTTGGCATGCTGGGAGTTGTAATTTTGCAACATCTGGAAGTGCACAGTTTAGAGACCACTACACAGTGGTCTCCAAACTGTAGCCCTCCAGATGTTGCAAAACTCTAACTCCCAGCATGCCCAGACAGCCTTTGGCTATCTGGGCATGCTGGGAGTTTTAGTTGTGAAACTACAAGGCAGCAGTGAAGATCACTTACCAGATCTTCACTGCAGCCTCTGTCTCCGACACTGATACCTCCATTCTGCTACCGCCGGTACCCCTCTGTCTGCCGCTGGTAACCGCCGCCACCATCTTTACCCCGCTGCCCGGACTTCCAGGGCAGGGCGGGGGATCTCAACTTTGACCCCCCCCCCTGCGATTCACTGGCCAATCGCAGGGGATAGGAGGAGGTGGCACCCCTGCCACCTCGCTCCTATGTTTGAGGATGATCGGGACTGTATCTGACAGCTCCATTCATCCCTATTTTCTGGCTATCGGGTCACCAGAGACCCGATCAGCCTGGAAAAGCCATTATGCGCCGTTCTTCAGTACCGGTGATTCATGGCGATCGCCAACGGGGGGGTACATGGGCGATATGCCGGGATGGCTGCTGATAGATATCAGCAGTCATCCCGTTCCGATCACCACGTCCAGAGACGCGGTGATCAAGGAACGCAGTGCCGTAAATGTACGGCGCTGTGCTAGAAGTGATACTATGCAGCGCCGTTGTGAGGTGGTTTTTAGCGCCCCCGTAGATCCATGCGTCCGCTCCTCCCCCAGCTCTCCGAACATTTCAGAAGCTAGAACTGGGGCAAGGGGAGGAAGGAGGTACACGCCCCCTCCCTGAGCTCGGCTGGACGCAGATCTCCACGGCACGCCCCCTCCCTGAGGACGTAAATCTCCACGGCAGGTCCCTTCTCTCATCTCCCCGAGCTGAGGACGTAGAGCAGTGCTCCCAATGAGCTCTATGTGTAAAGGGGGACATACTGCACGGGCTCTTTAGCCCATGCAGTATGTCCCCCTTTAGCCCGTGCAGTATGTCCCCCTTTAGCCCATGCAGTATGTCCCCCTTTAGCCCGTACAGTATGTCCCCCTTTAGCCCGTGCAGTATGTCCCCCTTTACACATAGAGCTCATTGGGAGCACTGCTCTACGTCCTCAGCTCGGGGAGATGTGGGAGGGGACCTGCCGTGGAGATTTACGTCCTCAGGGAGGGGGCGTGCCGTGGAGATCTGCATCCAGCCGAGCTCAGGGAGGGGGCGTGTACCTCCTTCCTCCCCTTGCCCCAGTTCTAGCTTCGGAAATGTTCGGAGAGCTGGGGGAGGAGCGGACGCATGGATCTACGGGGGCGCAAAAAACCACCTCACACCGTACATTTTCCGCGCTCGACGTTAAGGGGTTAAACTCCATTTAGTGCGGTCCAGGCTCCAGGGCATCTAAAATGGCGGATCCACGTGTGAGGACATGGGGCAAGGAATCCTGGGAAGATGGGAACAAGTTCAGGTGGGATAACTCTGAATCACATACAGGATGCAACCTATCAGCAGCCAGTCACCCCTGTGATGTCACAGCCCTATATAATCGGCAGCCATATTCCAGCTAGTCACTTCATCCTTTCTTTGCAGAGAGAGAGAGAGAGAGAGAGAGAGAGAGAGGACAGATAGCGCTTTGTGTGTTACACAGAAAAGCTTTTTCCAGCAGCATTTATCTCCTAGTCTCCTAGTGGCGGACAGAAAGCAGTGCGTTTTTCACAGAAAATTATTTTTATTGCATTGATTACCCTCCCAGTCACTTTCTACAGCATTGTATTACAGAGGGGGCAGATAGCTGTGTGTTGCCTCAAGCTGGCTCAGCTGGAGAAATGTTAGGAGAGGGAGGATTAAGTTTTTAGGGCAACTCTGTGTCTTTGTTCTACAACAAATGGTCTGCTGGTTATACTAGTCTGTAGACGGTATAATACATACCCAGCAGTCCATTCCTAATAGTCTTTGAGAGAGAAAAAGTGCAAATTTGGGTCTAGTACACAGCGGCTGTGTGCTGCAGCACTGTTGTATACTGCTGGTGTTGTGCACAAATACTTATTTAACCGTACTGTAGCGCATTTTTCTGCCCTCATAAGTGCATACCACATACCCACATCTAAGAAGTGTACTATTTTGTACCTGTTAATCTGAAAGGCCTAGATACTGTAAAAGTCCAGGCTAAAGTAATCACCGGCTGGTGTTTTACTCATATACATTTTTAAGCGTACTGTAGGGCATTTTTCTGCCCTCATAAGTGCATACCACATAAATACATCTAAGTAGTGTACTATATTGTACCTGTTAATCTGTCAAGAGCCTAGATACTGTAAAAGGCCAGGCAAAAGTAATCACCGGCTGGTGTTTTACTCAAATACTTTTTTAAGCGTACTGTAGCTCACTTTTCTGCCCTCATAAGTGCTTACCACATACCTACATCTAAGTGCTATACCACATACCTACATCTAAGCAATCTGTTAATCTGTCAAGGGCCTAGATACTGTGAAAGGCCAGGCAAAAGTATTCACCGGCTGGTGTTTAACGCAAATAATTTTTTAAGCGTACTGTAGGGCATTTTTCTGCCCTTATAAGTGCATACCATATACATACATCTAAGTAGTGTACTATTTGTACCTGTTAAACTCTCAAGGGCCTAGATACTGTAAAAGGCCAGGCAAAAGTACTCACCGGATGGTGTTGTACTCAAATGCTTTTTTAACCACTTAGGGGCACAGGGTGTACAGGTACGCCCTTGGTCCTTAAGGACCCAGGACATACCTGTATGCCCGTGGGAATTCCGGACCCGCAGCTCACTGGGCGGGGACCGGATCGAGATGCCTGCTGAAATCGTTCAGCAGGCATCCTGTGACAATGCCTGGGTCCTGAGACCTCCCATGTCCGCAGATCGCCGGTGAATTCACACACGTGATCTCAGACGGTCCTGATCTTTGGCAAACGGGAAAGAGCAGGCCAGAGTTCCCAAAGAACTGAAGTTATAGGCCCAGGATCGTCCCAGGCCAACATTTTCCAGGTGAGGTCCCCACACTGGAAAGAAGGGACGAACCCAGAAAAAAATGCATAGTGTGTCACAAGAGGGGGATACGGAAGGATACCACCACTCATGTGACACTTGCCCCGATCATCCGGGCCTCTGCAATTAAGGATTGCTTCAGGGAGTATCACACTTCCATGAAGCACAACATTTTCCCTTTTCATGTAAATTTTCCATAATTTGACTCTAATGTACCAAGTCCAGAGTACATTCCAAATTTTAGCCCCATAAAACCCTAAATTGCCTCCAAAAAAAAAAAACCCTGATAAGACCTCTGGGGGTATTTTTTCAAAAAATGGGTAATGGGTCACTGAGTCACTATCATTGGGGACTTTTTATGTTGCCTTTTGAGGCAACAGGTTATGGACAGCCACACACATCACATTCCCAGAATGATAATTCAGAGCATGGGGTTTGGGGTGGGCATATTTTTTTAGTTGTGGCTATGCTCTGGGTCATCATTTTGGGAACATAACCTATTTTATCATTTTACAACCCACTGTACCCCACTTTATTAACTAAGTGTACCCCAATGCTCCTTGAGGGGGGGGGGGTCCTGCTCTTCTGGCTCCATGTAAATGCTCAAGGCCCCTGACTGCGCTCCTGCTCTTTCGAGACCTGGTGTACACCCGCAGAGCTGTTTTCATCCAAATATGAGGTATGTCCTTACTCCAAAGAAATGTATTTACAAATTGTGGGGGGCATTTTATCCAGTTACCACTTGTGAAAATGAAAAATTTGTCTTAACCCCAGAATATTAGTGTAAAAAATCACATTTTCCATATCACACCCACTTTAATGAACATTCATCAAACATCTGTGGGGTGTTAAAGGGTAGCTCCCACCATCCTATATTTTTTTTTCTGTCCCTGCCTATTGCCAATCTATCCCTAACCCCCTCCCTGCTTTTAATTTTTCTTTTTATTATATTAAAAATAACTTTTTGTCTGCCTGGTAGTGTGCTCTCTACCAGACAGACTTCCCCAGCAGGCACCACGTCACTGATGCCTGCTGGGGACAACACTTCCGCCCTTAGTTTATCTACACAGGGTGCCTCCAGCTGTTTCACCACTACAACTCCCAGCTTGCCCTGACATCTATTGGCTGTCAGGGAATGCTGGGAGTTGTAGTAGTGAAACAGCTGGAGGCACCCTGTGTAAATAAACTATAAGTTATTGCCATGCGGCGCTACGGCGCTAGCCCGTTCCCTCCGTCAAAACCCCATACCCCGTTCCCTGCCCGTCCGCATATCCAGTTCCCTCCATCACAATCCCCCCGCCCTGCATACCCCGTTCCCTCCGTTCTGATACCTGCAGAGTCCGGCAGCAGGCGTGCAGGGACAGCGGCGGCGACGACATGTGCGGGAGGAGTGGCCGGGGAGCCAATGCGCTCGCTCCCGCCTGTCTGATTGACAGGCAGGGAGCGATAGCATCCTAAATGTAAAAGGACTGATTGCCAGGCCAAAATCAGTCCTTTTTCAGGCGTGACGTCACGCCAGGCTGCAGCCGGCCATTAGGAGGGTGACCCCTAGTGGCCGGTTTTTAAACGTAATTTCACCATGATAATAAAAAAAAAATAATGACAATATATTAGAGAAATGTTGTAGTACATAAGGACTACAACATATCAAAAAAGAAAGTTGGTGACAGTGCCCATTTAAGGCTCACTGTACTGCTTGCTTCCTTGAGGGGCAAAGTTTCCAAATTAGCATGCCATGTGTTTATTTTTTTATTTTTTTTGCTGTTCTGGCACCATAGAGTCTTCCTAAATGCCACATGCCCCCCCCCATTTCAGCAACATTTGCAAATGTGACTCCTTCTCTTCTGAGCATTGTAGTGCGCCAGCAGTGCGCTTGACATCCACACATGGGAAATTTCCATACTCAGAAGAGATGGGGTTACAAATTTTTGGGGGCATTTTCTCCTATTACCCCTTGTAAAAATTTACAATTTGGGGGGAAAAAAACTGCATATTAGTAAAAAATAAAAAATTTCATTTACACATCCAAAGTTGTCAACCACCTGTGGGGTTTCAAGGCTCACTATATCCCTTTTTACGTTCCTTGAGGGGTGTATTTTCCAAAATAGTATGTCATGTGTTTTTTTGTTTTTTTTTGTGGTTCTGGTACCATAGGGGCTTCCTAAATGTAACATGCCCCCAAAAACCATTTCAGCAAAATTTGCTTTCCAAAAGCCAAATGTGACTACTTCTCTTCTGAGCATTGTAGTTCACCCACAATGCACTTGATGTCCACACATGGGGTATTTCCTTACTCAGAAGAGATGGGATTACAAATTTTCGGGGGTATTTTCTCCTATTACCCCTTGCAAAAATGTAAGATTTTGGGGAAAACCATCCTTTTAGTGAAAAAAATTATAATTTACACATCCAACTTTAACGAAAAGTCGTCAAACACCTGTGGGGTGTTAAGGCTCACGCTACCCCTTGTTACGTTCCTTGAGAATGCTGAATTTTGAAGCCCTCTATAGTCTTCCAACAGTAAAAACATGTCAACTTTATGATGCCAACATAAAGTAAACATATTTTATATGTGAATCAATATATAATTTATTTGGGATGTGCATTTTTCTTATGAGCAGAGAGTTTCAAAAAGTAAAAAAAAAGCAACATTTTCTAATTTTTCATGAAATGTTTAAATTTTTCACCAAGAAATGATGCAAGTATCGGCGAACATTTACAACTAACATAAAGTCACAAACATTTACAACTAACATAAAGTCAGGAAAAAACTTTCTCGGAATCAGAAGCATCCTAGAGTTATTAATGCTTAAAGTGACAGTGGTCAGATGTGCAAAAAATGCTCGGGTCCTTAAGGTGAAAATGAGCTGGGTCCTTAAGGGGTTAAGCGTACTGTAGCGCATTTTTCAGCCCTCATAAGTGCATACCACATACCTACATCTAAGTGGTGTACTATTTTGTACCTGCTACACTCTCAAGGGTCAAGATACTGTGAAAGTCCAGGCAAAAGTAATCACTGGCTGGTGTTTTACTTAAATACTTTTTTAAGCGTACTGTAGCGCATTTTTCTGCACTCATAAGTGAATACCACATACATACATCTAAGAAGTGTACTATTTTGTACCTGTTAATCTGTCAAGGGCCTAGATACTGTGAAATGCCATGCAAAAGTAATCACCAGCTGGTGTTTAACTCCAATAATTTTCAAGCGTACTGTAGCACATTTTTCTGCCCTCATAAGTGTATACCACATGCATACATCTAAGTAGCATACTATTTTGTAACTGCTAATCTGTAAAAGGGCCTAGATACTGTGAAAGGCCAGGCCAAAGTACTCACCGACTTGCACTCAAATACCATTTTAAGCATACTGTAGCGCATTTTTAAGCCATCATATGTGCATACCACATACCTACATCTAAGTGGTGTGCTATTTTGAACCTTTTAAACTCTCAAGGGCTTAGATACTGTTAAAGTCCATGCAAAAGTAATCACCGGCTGGTGTTTTACTCAAATACTTTTTAAGCGTACTGTAGCGCATTTTCTGCCCTCATAACTGCATGCCCCACCGCCCTGGACCCGTCACCGCTCGTCACCACTGCCTTGGATGTCGCCGTCCATCGCTGTCGCTGCGTCCCCATGGTGTCCCTGCCGCTCCGGAACATCTCTGCGGCCCAGGATTGTCGCTCTCACGTCGCCGTCATCACGTCACTATGCATGCCGCTCCTATTGGATGACGGGACGGCGTGCGTGGTGAAGTGATGACGACGATGGAGAGTGGCGGCGATGGAGGGGATCCTGAAGAGGATGGTCCGGAGCCCCGAGGACAGGTAGGAGACCATCATCGGAGCACACAGGGCACCATAAACGGTTATCCGGCAGCAGCTGAAGCAGTCAGCGCTGCCGGATAGCCGTTTATGGGATGGCCCTTGACATACATCGCATGTTGAAATTATCGTATGTTGGGGCCATGGTAGGTCAGGGGGTCACTGTACCTGTTAATCTGTCAAGGGCCTACATACTGTGGAAGGACAGCCAAAAGTACACACCTGCTGCTGTTCTAGACAAATATTGTTTTAACCCCTTAACGATGCAGGCCGTAAATATACGTCCTGGTGAGGTGGTACTTAACGCACCATTTATGTCCTGTACATCACCGCGAGCATCGGAGCATGCACGGCAGGGACCCGCCGTTAATGAAGTGTAAAAATAAAAGTAAAAAAAGTAGGCTTGCATTGAGGGGCGGAGCGTGACGTCACACGGGGGCGGAGGCGTGACGTCACACGCCGCCGGCCCTGCGGTCGACTGTAATCAGACCCGGAGCGAACACGCTCCGGGGACTGATTACAAACGGGGTGCCGCGTGCATGATCACGGGCATCCCCAGCTGCGGGACTCCCGCGATCAGGCATCTTATCCCCTATCCTTTGGATAGGGGATAAGATGTCTAAGCACCGGAGTACCCCTTTAAGCGTAGTGAAGCGTATTGTACTCCCCTTATATACGCACTAAGTATGTAAGGCAGAGAAGTGCCAAAACGTGTACAGAGGAGTGGCAGAGGCCTAAATTCATCATTCTCCTCATGCTGATGCTGCCACCTCCAGGCTCTGTCATTGTGTCGCCATATTGTCTCCTCATGCTGATGCTGCCACCTCCAGGCTCTCTCATTGTGCTGCTATATGGTCTCCTCATGCTGATGCTGTCACCTTCAGGCTCTCTCATTGTACTGCTCTATGGTCTCCTCTTGCTGATGCTGCCACCTCCAGGCTTTCTCATTGTGCTGCTCTATGGTCTCCTCATGCTGATGCTGCCACCTCCAGGCTCTGTCATTGTGCTGCCATATTGTCTCCTCAGAAAAAATTTGTTTTCTGTTCGAGTATGAAAGCAAATTATACTTTTCCTGAAGCAGATGATGGTTGGCAAACTTATAAAATTGCCTTTTTATTACTCAGTCAAGTGTCAAGGGGACAGGATACAAGCCTGGCACAACCATTGGCTCACCCCCTCCATAATTGGTCTGCTGACCTCTGCACATTAGTTAAGGAAGGCTGGCAGGTGAGGGCAAGCAAGGAGGAACCACCTTTAGCTCTATGTTCAGGAACCACCTTTAGCTCTAGGAAAGGTACAGTTTGTAGTCGCTATCCAACAGTGTCTGCAGCTCTTAGAAGCAAATCAGATTCCCTTTAAAGGAAAGACTTAAGTCTGTTGTCCATTTTGGACAAAGAATGCTGATTTCCTTGGTAGATCTACGTCATGTTCATGCTGTAATGTTTTTTTTTAATTACATTGCTGTTCCTGTCCGAGTAAACAATGTAGACAACAAGCTCTTATAGCTCTCCATCTTGAGGACAATCCCAGAAGACGAGAAGCCTAAAATATCACATGCTGTTAACTTTTAGTTGTTTTGGTGAAACCTTGCTGCATAAATGGTCTGAGTGCCTTCCTAATATATTTTGTCTATCTCTAGATATCTCTAGATATGCCTTCTGGAACAATAGTTTGTCCAGTTAATTATTCTGCCGAAACCTCAGGTACTGAACTATAACATACGAATAATGCAATGTGTTTGGGTACACAAGACATTAGGACTACATGGCTCAGTGCAGACATTTCTTTCTTTTATCTCACACACATATCCAGAATATTCTGCTGACACCAAACTTTTAGAAGTCACTTCCATTGATGTCAAGTGATGAACATCTTTCCGGGCTCCTTAGATCATCGTTCTGGTTTCTTAATATGATTGACTTGTTTCTGAATTATACATTACTTTGTCCGCCCCTGATTTGTGATATTATTTCAGACAGCAATTACTATAAATCGTGTGAAACTGCTAGAGAAATGAGAGCGTAGGAGAGATGAACAAGCATCTCCGGGCTTTGGGGGGGTCTTCTGTTCAGCAGCTCAACGTTCCAATAATCAAATATAGAAGTAGAATGTCAGCAACTATGGATACCTATTTTTGATAGGTGCCAATTTTAAGATCATGGGTCTGTAGGGGACATGTGGGAAGACACTTTCCTAATGGGTTCTTTAGATGGAGAGAAGTGGAGGCTCAGTTGCTCAGAGTGGGGCTCAACAGAGACACACATACACCCTTAATTCGACATCTGTAAGCTAGATCTCTTGACCAGTCCAGGTTCATCTTTACTGGAATTCCTCACACAGCAGAGTGATCACTCAGCACATATCCTCCTAACTCGGACATGCTTGTGAGTAACTCAGGCACCGGGGTTTGGGAAACCCAATGTGTGGTGTCCACGGGGTGTTAGTAAGAATACCTGATCACTTTGTGACGCCAGAGCATCGTTATCCTATACACAGTCCGAGACTGGGGACAGTTTCTCCTGGGCCAGACACGAGGAGTAAATGAACACACCGACATCAGGTTACGGATAACTGCCTTTGCGGAGCTGGGTGCAGATTGTAATACACATACAGCTGGATTTAGGTGAGAGAGTGCAGCGTAACCCCTTGGGAGCCCTGTTGCTGGGACTTATGGTACTTACACGAAACAGATTAATACTGACTTGTGAGACGGAAAGATGAATCCTGGTAGCTGGGGTCCTGTCAAGGTACTGAAGCCTTCTCCTCAGGGGCATGAACTTCCTCCTTGCGATTAATCCTTGCAGGATGACCAGTTGAGAGATTAGTTTTGAGGTAGACCTCTCCTCAGAGCACACAACACACAGCACACCTGAACCACACTGTGGCTCAGACTAAACTGAAAAACTCCTCCCCCCACTACACTACATAGGGGAGACTTTAGGGGTTCCCATTGGCAGGCAGAATCACATGGGGTTCACTGTTTTCATTTAACCCCTTAAGGACCAAGCCCATTTTGACCTTAAAGGGGTACTCCGGTGAAAACCTTTTAAATCAACTTGCTCCGGAAAGTTAAAAAGATTTTTACATTACTTCTATTAAAAAATCTTAACCCTTCCTGTACTTATTAGCTGCTGAATACCAGCTTTTCTTTTTGGAATGCATCTGATGACATCACGAGCACAGTGCTCTCTGCTGACGTTATTATAATAATAATAAGTCTTTATTTATTTTTGTCCTTAGTGGAAATTGAATCCAATGCCCCAGCACTGCAAGGCAGCAGTGCTAACCACTAAGCCACCTTGCTGCCCTTAGCATACATCTGCTATGCACGGTTGCTAAAATGGACAGAGATGTCAGCAGAGAGCACTGTGCTCGTGATGTCATCAGTGTTCCAAAAAGAAAATAATTTCCTCTGTAGCATTCAGCAGCTAATAAGTACTGGAAGGATTAAGATTTTTTAATAGAAGTAATTTACAAATATGTTTAACTTTCTGGCACCAGTTGATTTAAAAGAAAAAAGGTTTTCACCGGAGTACCCCTTTAAGGACCAGGCCAATTTTATTTTTGCATTTTCTTTTATATTTTCATCCACAGACTAGTATGAGAGCTTGTTTTTTGTGCGACCAGTTGTCCTGCGTAATGACCTCACTCATTTTACCATAAAATGTATGGTGCAACAAAAAAAAAAATACTATTTGTGTGGGGAAATTAAAAAGAAAACCGCAATTTAGCAAATTTTGGAAGGTTTGGTTTTCACGCTGTACAATTTACGGTAAAAATGACATGTGTTCTTTATTTTGTGGGTCAATACGATTAAAATGATACCCATGATTACATACTTTTCTATTATTGTTGCGCTTAAAAAAAATTGCAAACTTTTTAACCAAATCAGTATGTTTAAAATCCTTCTATTTTGATGACCTTTTGACAACTTTTTAATTTTTCATATAAGCGGCGGTATAAGGGCTAATTTTTTTGCATCATGATCTGTACATTTCATTGATACCGCATTTGTGTATATAAAACTTTTATAATTTTTTTTATAAAAAATGTTTTTGAATAAAATATGACAAAAGCAGCAATTTAGCGTTTTAATTTTTTTCCGTTCACACTGTTACGTAGTACAGTTACATACGGGATCAATAACATTATATTTTAATAACTCCCAACATAAGAGAAAACCTCGGCACTGCAGACACTCTTCCGGGGTAAATTAACAAGCAGCTGATTCCTCACCGGCTGACAGTCCGCAATAGAGTGGTGCAACACGGATCCAATACAGCACAGTATAGACAAACTCCAAAGAGAGAAAAAAGAGACTGTGGCACTCACCAAAGATGCTTGAGACTACATTATTCACCGGGTGACACTGCAGGGAGACAACGGACAGGACAAACAGGGGTGCTTCTGGACATCGGAACCGTTTCGCGTACTTTGACACTTTAACTGGTCCTCAGACGGTTCCGTCTCAAGCATCTTTGGTGAGTGCCACGGTCTCTTTTTTCTCTCCTTGGAGTTTGATTATATTTTAATAGTTTGGACATTTACCAAATATGTGTATTACATTTTTTTTTCTTTACACTTTATGGGGGTAAAATGGGAAAAAAGGACATTTTTACATTTCTATTGGGGAGGGGATTTTTCACATTTTTAAAACTTTTTTTACTTTTATTTTTACACTTTAATAGTCCCCATAAGGGACTATTTATAACAATCATTTGATTGCTAGTACTGTTCAGTGTTATGCATAGGGCATAGCACTGATCAGTTTTATCGGTCATCTTCTGCTCTGGTCTGCTCGATCCCAGACCAGAGCAGAAGACCCGTGGAAGGCGGCAGAGGCAAGTGAGGGAACCTCCGCATGCCGTTCTGGATGATCAGATCGCCATGGCAGCGCTGCGGGTGATCCGATCATCCATATTTCTGACCGCACTGCCTGCCACAGATGCCGTGATCTGTATTGATCACGGCATCTGAGGGGATAATGGCAGACATCTGAGCGATCGTGGATGTCGGCCATTACCGGCAGGTCCCTTGCTGCGATCAGCAGCCGGGACCAGCCGCGCATGATCCGAGCATTGCTCCGATGCTCGTGGTCATGTACAGGACGTAAATATACGTCCTGGTGCGCTAAGTACCGCCGCACCAGTACGTAAATTTATGTCCTTGGTCGTTAAGGGGTTAAAGGTTCAGTAACATAGAAAAATATATATACACATAACTAGAATACAATTGATTTAGAAAATTATATGACTTTGCAATAGAATACGATCATAATGAATGAATATAACAGTAAGTACTTTAAGTGGGCCCAAAACCGCACTCCACCAACCTGCCCAGGACAGTCCAAAGCCACGGGGCATCTATTGGTGCTGTGACACCACAAATGTGAAACCAATTGTGGCACATGGACCTTCTCTAACTACAGCCTGTTCCAAATTATTATGTAAATGCTATTTTTCTCATTTACCTAAATAATTGATGTAAATAACAGTCAGCATAATTCTCATGTTATCAAATATTAAGAGAACAATTCAAATTCTATTGAAGAAACCTAATAATGATAATAGCATTTTTTTTTTTTAAACATAAAAAAGTCTCTTCTCACAACAATGTTTGTGCTGCACGTTTGCCATTGGATTTAGTCTGGGTTTCCATGTACTATTTACATTAGACTCAAGGGTTCACAAACTAATATTTCAGCATGTTGATAAAGCCACATCCACATATGTGTCCAATTTGCAAGTAAAAGAGGGATTTTTCCTTCTGGAAGCTAGGTACAGGTTAATGCTATTTTTGTTATACATGTAGTCACTTGTGTTAGGCTGTGCACTAGTGCAGCATGACAGAAACAACTTCCACTCTTACTTCTGTTTTAAAATCTTAAAGGGGTATTCCAGGAAAAAACTTTTTTTTATATATCAACTGGCTCCATTTTTTATATATCAACTGGCTCTATTAAAAAATCTTAATCCTTTAAGTACTTATGAGCTTCTGAAGTTAAGGATGTTCTTTTCTGTCTAAATGCTCTCTGATGACACGTGTCTCGGGAACCACCCAGTTTAGAAGAGGTTTGCTATGGGGATTTGCTTCTAAACTGGGCGGTTCCCGAGACACGTGTCATCAGAGAGCACTTAGACAGAAAAGAACAACCTTAACTTCAGAAGCTCATAAGTACTGAAAGGATTAAGATTTTTTAATAGAAGTAATTTACAAATCTGTTTAACTTTCTGGAGCCAGTTGATATATATATATATATATATATATATATATATATATATATATATATATATAAAAGGGTTTTCCTGGATAACCCCTTTAAGCCTTTCAATATTGATCAGCTGCTGAATGCTGCACAGGAAGTTGTGTAGTTCTTTCGAGTCCGACCACAGTGTTCACTGCTGCCAACTCTTGTTAGGAGCTGTCCATAGCATTAGCAAACTCCATAGCAAATCTCTCCTGCTCTGGACAGTTCCTGACACAAACAGAGGTGGCAGCAGAGACCACTGTGGTCGACTGGAAAGAACTACACAACTTCCTCTGGAACATACAGCAGCTGATAAGTAGTAGAAGGCTTAAGATTTTTAAATAGAAGTAATTTACAAATCTGTATCACTTTCTGCCGCCAGCTGATTTGAAAACATTTTTTTCCCCTCCGGAGTACCTCTGGAAAAAAAAAACTTACATAACAGCAGCAAACAATACTGCCCCATCATGAAAATGATCGAAAAAATATCCACACTCCTGCATCAAGAGGGGCACTACCAATGTGTGTTCTCATTCTAGATACATAAACCTAATAATTTTACATAGCAAGGATGAAAGCAAAAAGAAAAAAAGAATTTAGAATGAAAAAATTTAAAACATTCCATGGTAATGTGACCACTAGGTGGTGCTGTATTGTTTCAGTATATCAATTCTATATGTGGTGTATTACATTTATGCTGAAAAAAATCATTATTGCCGGTAGCCTTTAATTGCCCAGAATGCCATACTCACCAAGGCAGCTGCGTAAAGTTTAGCAGAGGAAATATTAACACAAGCTCAACATAGATGAGTATTAATGGATTATTGTACAGTGCATCCAAATAACAACAATTTTTGTATAGGGGCCCAAAGCTTCCATGACTGCATTTGGATTGGGCCACCTCCACATGAGCGCTGGAATATATTTACGGTAGTTGATCTGATTCAGAAGCATAAACGTAGATCTGTACCAGTCTTTTTTGTAAGCCCTTGTGGGTATCTATGTATTTGTTTGTTTTTTGTATTTTTTCATTCCCCATTACGACGTAGTATTCCATAAGAAAACCAGCTGCAAAACCATATGCATCGTGTTCATGCGGCTGTCTTGCCAATGTGGTTGCAATATAACTTTACTGCCACAGTATTGACAGAGACTATGACCGTAATGTATTACTGCACTACCTAAAGTGACCACAGGGGTTGCTGTTGTATTGGTAAATGTGCCTGATAAGTTGCATGTTCGGAAAGTAAACATGCAACAAGACATTGTTTCCAAGCAGCATGCCTCCAGCTGTTGCAAAACTACAACTCCCAGCATGCCCGGACAGCCAACGGCTGTCCGGTCATGCTGGGAGTTGTAGTTTTGCAACAGTTGGAGACACACTATTTGGAAAACACTGGGGGGGGGGGGGGGGGGGAGCAATTTTCATTGCATTAAACATTATTTTTTTTAAAATTACGTAGAAAGGAGAATTATAATATAAGCTCCGTCACCTCTAAAATAGAAGTAATTCTGATTTGGTGACATCCTACATGTCATATAGGGGAAATGCATTGGGAACAATTAAATAGTGAAATCTAATATAACTGATCTGACCATGGCATCAGAATAGCAGTGCTGTTTATGGTGGTCTGTGCATGTATTGGTTGCGCCATTCCTGGCCCGGCCTTGCTGGACTATCTAGGAGCTGTCCAAATACATGGGGTTCTTCATGGCGGCCCTCTATAACCAGCTGGTGGACAGAATTAAAGGGGTACTCCCGTGGAAAACTTTTTTTTTTTTTTTTTAAATCAACTGGTGCCAGAAAGTTCAACAGATTTGTAAATCACTTCTATTAAAAAATCTTAATCCTTCCAGTACTTTTTAGGAGCTGTATACTAAAGAGAAATCCAAAAAAGAAATGCATTTCCTGTGATGTCCTGACCACAGTGCTCTCTGCTGACACCTCTGTCCACTTTAGGAACTGGAGAAAATCCCCATAGCAAACATATGCTTCTCTGGACAGTTCCTAAAATGGACAGCAGAGGTCGGCAGAGAGCACTGTGGTCAGGACATCACAGGAAATGCATTTCTTTTTGGATTTCTCTTTAGTATACAGCCCCTAAAATGTACTGGAAGGATTAAGATTTTTTAACAGAAGTGATTTACAAATCTGTTTAACTTTCTGGCACCAGTTGATTTAAAAAAAAAAAAAAAAAAAAAAAAGTTTTCCACAGGAGTACCCCTTTAAGAGCAATATGGGCAGATGGCATCTGCTGGGGAACTACTAACAATGCAGCTTTAGAATATTTTAACTCAGCAAATGAAACATTTAAAGGTTATGTTCACACACAGTTTAGCTGTACACATCTGTGGTCACATGACGCGCCATTGTTTTAATTGGGAATCCGTTGTTTTAATTGGGAATCCATGGTACAGTACTAAATGTAATTAATTTTTTTTCTTGTGCGCATTTCAAATAGGCCAACAAGTAACAAGTCGCTTATTCCTAACATATTGAACGCCGTCGGAAAATGCGGGATTCAGAATATTAAAACGGGGCTTGTCTGCATCCAAAGAATGCAGTTCAAAGTGTCAGGTCCCACTGTAGAAATCCGAGGCTACTTTCTGTAATGTATTTTTCTCTTTGGAAAAATATGCTATGTAAATGGTTATATTGGAGATTAGACAATACTTTGGCATGGAATAATGCAAGGGCTACACAGCATCAAGTCACGTGATCAAAATATTTCTGCAATTTGTCGCTGATGTGCTGTAGTACAAGTTAAAGGGGTTATCCAGGAAAAAAAAATATATATATATATGAATATATATATATATATATATATATATATATATATATATCAACTGGCTCCAGAAAGGTAAACAGATTTGTAAATTACTTCTATTAAAAAATCTTAATCCTTTCAGTACTTATGAGCTTCTGAAGTTGAGTTGTTCTTTTCTGTCTAAGTGCTCTCTGATGACACCTGTCTCGGGAAACGCCCAGTTTAGAAGCAAATCCCCATAGTAAACCTCTTCTACTCTGTGCAGTTCCCGAGACAGGTGTCATCAGAGAGCACTTAGACAGAAAAGAACAACTCAAATTTAGAAGCTCATAAGTACTGAAAGGATTAAGATTTTTTTTTAATAGAAGTAATTTACAAATCTGTTTATATTTCTGGAGACAGTTGATATACATATATAAAAAAAAGTTTTTTCCTGGACAACCCCTTTAATCTTAGTTCCGGCGGTAATTAAAAAAAAAATAAAATAAATAGCCAAATCCCTTTGTGGTCGCTTCATGCCACAAGTTGCATCCTGACAATCTGCATTAAAAATAAATGCTGGTAAGATGTAAAAAAAATGAAAATAATAATATTTAATCATAATAACTAAATAAAATATTCCTATGGGTTATTAGGGTAACATGAGGTTGAACACGTGAATATTAGGATCTACAAAAAAATCCCATTTATGAGAGGACTGAAAGCATAAGAGTGAAACCGTCCAGGTAAGAGGCCATGTAGAAAGGGATGCGGAGGGAAGATGTTAGAGGGAGGGGGTCTTTGTTCCACTTGGTTGATCAGAGAACCCCCTTTGAGGCCAGCTGCCGTCATTACAATGGTTTGCAGCAGAAGCCATGTGGGACTTGTTTGTGGGACCTTACAACAAACAGCTGCTTGAAAGGACCAAGGTTCCAGTATGGAGCTCATGCTGAGGTGTCCTCTCTCTGTGACCTCCAGCTGACCTTCTGCAAAATGGCTGCCTTGCAAGGAGGCCTGTGCATGTCAATTAAAGCCAAACACAGGGGGTTAAATAGTGAAGAATGCCAGTCATTTCTGATTACCTGACAGGAGTTTTCTTACCGGGGAATTGAGATTGATGTTTTTTTGTGTTAAAAACAATCCGCACTATGAAAAGATGGGGGAATGTCAAATTGCCTCGTGGACCTGAATTTCTGGGCTAATAAAGTTTATTTACAGGCATCCATGCAGCAGATAAATGGTTATTAACTTCTTGTTAGCCACCTAAATATACTACACTACGTGGGCAGTGGGCACCACCTCTGTTTTCTCAGTTTTTCCCCCAAAATAACGATAAGGGGAGTTACCTCTATTATAAAGGAGACATCTCCCCTTATTGTTATTATGGTAATCATTCCCTTTACGCTATGTTCACACATATATTTATCAGAATATTCCTGCCGGAAAATTTCGCCCTCGGCAAGTGCCAACTCATCAGCCACTGCAGGGACCTCTTGTAAATGCCGTCTCCATAGACGGCAAAGCATTTCTAAATCAATTCTTACTGCGAAGGCTGGAATCAAAATTTCCGCTGCAGATCTTTCCGCCACGGAAAACAATGATACTCGGCTGCAATGGAATTTCCAAGGAGAAATTTCCTCCAGAAAATTCCTACTGAATTTCCACTCAGTGTGAACGAGGTCTAAAGGGTGCCTGCAAAGCCAAGCTCACATCCATTCTTCAGATCGAGTATGGAATGGCGCAGGTCTACTCTCTGCTGTACAATGCCCAGCAAGTTCCCATTACTTACAAATAGACTCATGCACAAAACCTGCTGTGCGTTGTACGGTTTCCTTGGCAGCCGCCCTGTGTCTCTCCACGTCTGGACATGCATGTGACATATATAGCTGAACATACATATGAGGTAGCTGTAAACTGAACGCTGGAAATTCATCAAAACTGCTGCAAAGAAAAAAGTTGAGCAGTTGCCAATAGCAACCAATAACATTCTTTATTTTTTTTTCATATATCAAGGGACACCTGAAAAATAAGAGCTGAAATGAAACTGGTTGCTATGGGCAACTGTTCGATTTTTCAAGTTTAGCTCGATGTCCCCCAATGCTTTAATGATCCCAACATATGGCAGAGCTGACTATGTGATCTAGCTCTTTTCTTTATCTGCAGTGGTAGCCAGAGGTGTAGCTATAGGGTACATAGGGGTGTAGTCACACTGGGCCCAAAAGCCCCTCTGCCAGATAAGAAAATACCAATATTATTATAATGGGGTCCATTTTATAGCTTTTGCTTTGGGTCAAGGAACTTCAAGTTGAGCCAGTTTCACAAGGGATGCAATACAGCTTAATATTTGGATCCATGTTACTGTCGTGAGTCCTGCCCTGACAGCGGGTCTGATGACCTGAATTCACAGCTTTCAGTTTGGAATATCGGGTCAGCGGTCGGGGTAAGACTGGTGTCCATTATACCGACTTAAAATTGTGGTAGCAATATGTGGTGAGGGTGTGATGAGGGAAGATGTTATTACCCTAGAGGCAGATGGCATCAACCCCTTGTATTCGTGATGCCAGGGCGTGGTTAACCGAGGTATGGCCGCTGGATCCTGGGCTTGACTCTGAAAACAAGTTACGAAACAACGGCAGCTTTGCTGAGGCAGACAGATGGAATAGTCTTTACAGCTCAGTTAGGCCCAAGGAGATGACCAGTGACTTTAGGAGACTTGCAGGCTTGCTGGGATGTGTAGTGGACTTGGATAGAATGCTGAAGACCCAGGCTGAATTTAGACAGACTTGACTGACTTGACTAGGACTGACTAGACTTCACCCCTTGTGTAACTTACCAGTAGTGTTGCTCGCGAATATTCGCAATTCGAATTTTATTCTCGAATATCGCATATTCGCGAATTCGTGAATATAGCGCTATATATTCGTAATTACGAATATTCGTTTTTTAAATTTTTTTTTATTTTTATTTTTTTCACAGTACACATCACAGTGATCATCCCTCTCTGCTTCCAGCCTATGTAGTGTAAGAAGGCTCTAATACTACTGTGTAATTTTCGCATATGCGAATTTTCGCTTATGCAAATTTTTTGTATATGCGAATTTTCGCATAGGTTAATTTTCGCACACGCGAATATTCGCATATGCGAAAATAAAACGAGAATATTACGAATATGCGAATATTCGCGAATATGACGAATATTCGTCCATATATTCGCGAATATTCGCGAATTCGAATATGGCCTATGCCGCTCAACACTACTTACCAGGCTTTGACGTTCACCTGTGGGGCACTTGGTGATGGAAACGTGGCTGTGTGACTAGGCCTTGGGTCTCCTCAGGACACCAGACACTCTCTCAGGTCTTGACTGTTCCTCAGCATACTCTAAATTGAAACTCAAGAGCGCTAGCTAACTCCTCCAAGGGTTTATATGGGGGAGACTTTGGAGGGGTCCTATAGGTCACCCACAAGTCATCTGGTCACTGACACCTTCCCTGGTTACAAGACTTGGTAACAACATTTAAAGGTATATAACATTATAAACACACTTTCATGAATAACATAAGGCACTGATTAACCATTTAACATACTCTATAGGAGGGTGGACTCAGGGGTCACTGCAATAGAGTCCGCCAGACAGGACAGCAAGGGTACAGGGGTGCAACTCCTGCACTGGGCCACCACAAATGCATACACTTTACTGCAAATTTTCGCGGTTTTTGCTGTGTGCTTCACAGCAAGGTAATTTTTACATGTTAAACACATATTTGTAAAAATTAACCTATGAAAATAGTGGGGCCATAACTGCATTGCAAAGTCATAGCAATTCACGGTAATCTGCATTTGGTTTTTGACTGCCTTGCACACTATGCACATCATGTGCTACAGATCATCATGGTACACAATGTCCGATGACAAACTCAGCGCTGCTGCATCTTTATATACACTAAAGAATTGTGGAATCCATTAGTACAACCCAATGTTTTTCAAACAGCGTGCCTCCAGCTGTTGCAAAACTACAACTCCCAGCATGTCCAGCAACAGCTGGAGACACACTGTTCAGAAAAATATTGGTAAAGTGACCCCTCGACCTACGATGGCCCCGACATACGATCATTTCAGCATACGATCACTCTCAGAGTCCATCACATGTTGAAGGCAGCATCAACATACGATTCTTTTGTATGTCGGGGCCATCACATAAACGGCTATCCGGCAGCGCAGACTGCTTCAGCTGCCACCGGATAGCCATTTACGGTGCCCCGTGTGGTCCACTGACGATCACTTACCTGTCCTCGGGGCTCCGGCGCATCCTCTTCGGGATCCCCTGCATCGTCGGTGCTCTCCATCGTCGTCATCACGCCGCTGCGCACGCCGTCCCGTCATCCAATAGGAGCAGCGTGCGTAGTGATGTGATGGCGGCGATGGAGAGCGCGGATGTCGGGGAAGCAGAGGCCTTGCCGGAGTGTCGGGGACACCATGTGGACGCGGCGACAGCGATGGTACGCGACATTCAGGGCAGCGGTGACGAGCGGTGACGGTCCGGAGCGGCGGGGACATGTTAGTATAACCTCCAATACCAGTGGTCTTCAACCTGCGGACCTCCAGATGTTGCAAAACTACAACTCCCAGCATGCCCGGACAGCCGTTGGCTGTCCGGGCATGCTGGGTGTTGTAGTTTTGCAACATCTGGAGGTCCGCAGGTTGTAGACCACTGTCCTATACTTTACATTGCACGGATCCCTCAACATACGATGGTTTCAACAAACGATGGTCCATTTGGAACGGATTACCATCGTATGTTGAGGGACCACTGTATAATGGATTCTCTGGTCTAGTATGATGACATCATTGTGTTTGTAACTTGATGTTCATTGTATGACAGGGGCCCCCAAACACAGGGGCCCGGCGAGGTGACACTTATGCAGAGATGCCAGGACTTCTTTCTTTCTTACGACAATAAGCTGCTGTATTTTACATCACTTGTAATTTGTATTTGACCCACAAGCAGAACGGTAGCAGAAATGCAGCAGCCCCTTTTCATTCATGATGAACTAATGACTTTCAAGGGCCCCGTGGGGTGCTAAATCCATAGGCCACCACTATACATACATTTTCCATGCCCTGGCACCCACTGGGACACTCTCCTTTGATATTCACTTACAACCAGTTATTATTATACAGTTACCCTCTTGGGACTGCAGACATGACCAGGGATTGCCCCTATGGGCTTTGTAATCTGCAAAAATCCCTTCTTTTCAGGATTCTCTGTATTTCCTGGTAAATTCATAGTAGAGTCACTGAGGGGTATGGGCTGGTTCCATGTTTATTAAGATAAAATGCTTTCTTATTTTCAAGTTTTTTTTTTCACGCTGTAGGTTAAAGTTTCTTAAAGTGAAAAGTTGTGTAACTTTTTAATATATATTCAGATATAATTTTTTTTTGTACCATAAAAATGCATAATGTTTCCAGTTACTGAGATCGATAAAACTGAGTTCGATGTAACTTAATGGGAAAAAAGGCAACAAAAATGGCCGTCTTTTTTGTAGGAAAAAGTCCTTAAAAACTGTGCGTGAGCATAGCTTAAAGGGGTACTCCCGTGGAAAACTTTTTTTTTTTATCAACTGGTGCCAGAAAGTTAAACAGGTTTGTAAATTACTTCTATTTAAAAATCTTAACCCTTCCAGTACTTCTTAGGGGCTATATACTACAGAGGAAATGCTTATCTTTTTAGATTTCTCTGATGTCATGACCACAGTGCTCTCTGCTGACCTCTGCTGTCTATTTTAGGAACTGTCCGGAGCAGCATATGTTTGCTATGAGGATTTTCTCCTGTTCTGGACAGTTCTTAAAATGGACAGCAGAGGTCAGCAGAGAGCACCGTGGTCATGACTAGAGATGAGCGAACTTACAGTAAATTCGATTCGTCACGAACTTCTCGACTCGGCAGTTGATGACTTTTCCTGTATAAATGAGTTCAGCTTTCAGGTGCTCCGGTGGGATGGAAAAGGTGGATACAGTCCTAGGAGACTCTTTCCTAGGAATGTGTCCACCTTATCCAGCCCACCGGAGCACCTGAAGGCTGAACTAATTTACGCAGGATAAGTCATCAACTGCCGAGCCGAGAAGTTTGTGACGAATCGAATTTACTGTAAGTTCGCTCATCTCTAGTCATGACATCAGAGAAATCTAAAAAGATAAGCATTTGCTCTGTGGTATACAGCCCCTAAAAAGTACTGGAAGGATTAAGATTTTTAAATAGAAGTAATTTACAAATCTGTTTAACTTTCTGGCACCAGTTGATTTAAAGAAAAAAAAAAGTTTTCCACGGTAGTACCCCTTTAAGGGTGTATTCACACGTACAGTATCCTGCGCATATTTGATGTGCAGGATTTGACTGCAGATTTCAGTGAAAACTAAATGACTGAACACAGCTTCAAATCTGCAGCTTCAAATCCTACGCATCAAATATGCGCAGGGTACTGTATGTATGGATACACCCTAAAGGGAAACTGAAAGCAGTATCACACACTAACCTGCTAGTACTGCTTGATATTGTGGGTGACACTAATCCCAATGGTACCTTATTTTCCTATAGGAGAAATAAATAAAAATTCTTATATGCAAATTAGAGTCTTTGGTGCACTCAGGCTGTCCCTTAGCACCCAGCCTGTCCCTAATGCACACACTCTAATGAATATTCATAATCTCCCTGTTCTTCGCGTAGCTGCTACATACGGGTGTAGTGATAGTCCGGGCTGGCCATGCTGATCTGAGCGTGCACGCGCAGGATCTCACAGCACGTAACAACCACATGCAGAAGGGGGAGATTATGAATATATATTAGGAGGTGAGCCTCAGGGACCGGCTGGGAAGGAGTACCAGTGCATCTGGCAACAGCGCTACTTAGGAAAATAAGGTAAAGACCATTATGATGGGGGTTACTTCTTGCACTATAAGGGTGTACAGTGATCCCTCAACATACGATGGTAATTCATTCCAAATGAACCATCGTTACTTGAATCCATCGTATGTTGAGGGATCCGTGCAATAATAATGTAGTAAGTTGTACTCATGTGTCCCCGCTGCTCCGGTCCGTCACCGCTGCCCTGGATCGTCGCTCTCCATTGCCGTCATCACGTCCCCGGGGTGTCCCCGCCGCTCCGGACCGTCACCACTGCCCTGGATCGTCGCTCTCCATCGCCGTCATCATGTCACTGCGCACGCCGCTCCTATTGGATGACGGGACGGTGTTCGCGGCGACGTGATGACTACGAGGGAGAGTGACGGCCATGCAGCAGAGCATGAAGAGGACGGTCCGGAGAATCGGGGACAGGTGAGGAACACTCACCGGAGCACATGGGGCACATTACACGGCTATCCGGTGGCAGCTGAAGCACTCTGCGCTGCCGGATAGCCATTTATGCGATGGCCCTGACATATAAAAGCATCGTATGTTGATGCTGCCTTCAACATCTGAGAGGCCATCGTATGTTGAAATGATCGTATGTCGGGGCCATCATAGGTCAGGGGATCACTGTATTCCAGAATTCCAACTTAAATTAAAGCCCATAGACTTCTATGGGATTCCCAACTCCCATTCACACTTCTTACTTTTTTAAAGAATTTTTGGTGATTTTTATTTTTATAATTTTCCATTTTGCTATCTAAATTTTAGAATAATTCTTAAAGAGTAACTGTAATCAAACCATATTTTCTAAACTAACTCAGATTATATTCCCTAACTACTCCTAACATCCCTGTTATCCTTAACAAAAAAAATAAAAAAATGCTCTGTTTCATACCTTTCCCCTTGCTCCCATTGTGTGAGCTCTCGGCATGAGAAAGTGGGCGTTCCCCAGCAGGCACGACATCATCGAAGCCTACGAGAGCTGTGCCTCACCATGCCACCTAGTGGCCGTTTTTTCAATCACATTAAAAACATATAAAGGTTGAGAATTTTAACAGCAAGTAAATAGCAAAGTGTCTTATAATAACATAAGGAACAATATATTAAAAGTTTAGTTTGGTGACAGGTACTCTTTAAATCTTGCAATTCCTATTCTGGCTACTAGGGCTAAAACTAAGCTGAGACATCCTTTTCTGTATATCCTCCTTAAAGGGGTACTCCCACCCTAGACATCCTTTGGATAGGGGATAATATGTCTGATCGCCGGGGTCCTGCCGCTGGGGACCCCTGCATTATTGCATGCGGCACCCACCTGTGTTCTCTCCAGAACCACTGGAGGGTCTGAGTCGCGACTCCGGGAACGGAAGTCCGTGATGTCAGGACTCTGCCCCCGTGTGACGTCACGCCCGTCCCCTCAATGCAAGTCTATGGGAGGGGGCGTGACTATGGGAGGGGGCGTGACTCCGCCCCCATGTGACACCATGCCCCGCCCCTCAATGCAAGTCTATGGGAGGGGGCATGACATCCGCCACGCCCCCTCCCATAGACTTGCATTGAGGGGGCGGGGCGTGATGTCACACGGGGCGGAGTCGTGAAGTCACGATCTTCCGTCCCAGTGGCGGGACTCCCGCGATCAGACATCTTATCCCCTATCCTTTGGATAGGGGATAAGATGTCTAGGGTGGGAGGACCCCTTTAAGTCTTTTTTCTGAAGTGACACAAGAGAGATAACGTTGGATCCACCACCAATCCGAAATTAGCATCACCCTCCCTGTAAAACGACCTATGTAAAGGTCTCCAATTCTTTTGAATAGGACAGTTCCCTTCTATTGCTGTCTATGATCCATGGGTCCTGCATATCACTAAATGTTGTTATAAACAGCTCAGGCAAGATGGCAGCCCCCATAAAATGTACAAAAATTTAGTAAAAAATTACAGTCAGAAAATAGAAACAAATTTGAAATACATAGCAAGTTTTAACACCTATCTCTAATCATAAAATTTACACAAATTTAGGTCGACACATTCCATTTAAAACTTAATCTTCTTGTCAAGATTAGTTGGTCACGCCCCCTGCTGTTAAACCCTGCCCACTTTTCTCACCACCTTTAAGAAAGTGGCAAGAGTAGTATAAAGTCGTAAAGAAAAATGCAAACATGGAGGATGTCGAAATTTAACGATTTTTTTTTTACATAAAAAAAATTACACAAATGGTTTGATACATTATCACATTATTTCCTCTATGTTTCTATTTTCATCATGTCTGCTTGCTGTCAGTGAATGGAAACATTTTTATTTCCATATACAAAACATAATATTGAGGGGTTTGTTATATCTGTATCCAGTCTAGACAATGCATCAGTGGCAAAAATGTCTCTTCTATGCTGACAGCTTTCCACAATGTAATTTTGGCCCCCACAAAAATATGGGTTAAAAAAACGTATACGCAACACAGTTCATGTTATTTACAATTTTTATTTTTTATACGTTGTTCAAATGTATTATTAATTTTTTTTAATGAATAAAAATGGCAACAATACAGATCCTAAATACCGACATGTGAATGACCCCTACAAGGTACTAGCTTCCAGACCAGTGTTTTCCAACCATGGTGCCTCCAGCTGTTGCAAAACTACAACACCCAGCATGCCCGGACAGCCCCTGGCTGTCCGGGCATGCTGGGAGTTGTAGTTTTGCAACAGCTGGAGGCACTCTGGTTGGGAAACTCTGTTCCAGACTTTATCTTACACTGACAGAGAGCAGAGATCTTGAAAACAATATGCACTGGTATGGCCTTTGCTGTTGTTAAAGGGGTATTCCAGGGAAAAACTGGCTTCAGAAAGTTAAACAGATTTGTAAATTACTTCTATTAAAAAATCTTAATCCTTCCAATAATTATCAGCTGCTGAAGTTGAGTTGTTCTATTCTGTCTGGCAACAGTGCTCTCTGCTGACATCTCTGCTTGTCTGGGGAACTGCACAGAGCAGAAGAGGTTTGCTATGGGGATTTGCTTCTACTCTGGACAGTTCCTGAGACAGGTGTCATCAGAGAGCACTTCGACAGAAAAGAACAACTCAACTTCAGCAGCTCATAAGTACTTAAAGGATTAAGATTTTTTTTTTTTATAGAAGTCATTTACAAATCTGTTTAACTTTCTGGAGCCAGTTGATCTATATAAAAAAAAGTTTTTCCCTGGATAACCCCTTTAAATCAGCTATAATGCAACACTATCTACTAAATGCATAAAAGGGCACACGGAATTTACATAGGGATCGCTTAAGTAGCAATTACCAGATATCAAAATATCTGGTTTCACATGGGCAGCAGCAGTATATCACAGATGTAAAAAAATTCCATCCCCTGTGCCCCCAGATTGACTAAAATTAAGTGTCCCCTCTCTTATTGTAAAGAGGTTCTCCAGCAGCTGCAGTGTGTACTGTATTACACATTCAGATCTTCCCTATGAAAAGAATATGGGTGAATCATATCCTATCAGTCAACGGTAGACAGGACATACAGAGCCGAGCACCACTACTATCTGTATCTCTATCATGTTGGAGAATGAGAGTAGTAGTGCCGATTCCTTAAAGGGGTACTCCGGTGAAAAACTTTTTTTTTAAATCAACTGGTGCCAGAAAGTTAAACAGATTTGTAAATTAGAAAACAAAATGTAGCCCGGACCTTCTAGGTGAGTGTATGGAAATAAATGATCGTGGATCGTGCTTCAATAATAATAATCAGCGATTTATTAAAAAATAATATAATGTGAATAAAATGAGGTACTTCTCACAGGGCCCTTGTGAGAAGAACATACATAATAAAAGCAACCTAACAGTATAAATTATGCATAAGATAGTTAGAACAATAATACTGGCATAAATTGGCTTCTATTTTATAACAAAAAATGGTAACTGCACAAGACAAGCGAGTTGAGCAAAATTTGTTAATGAATTATTTTACTCTTGTGAATGTTCAGGGTAGATGTGTCCTTTTTGCATGCAATATCAGACAGTTTGTGATAATTACAGATTATGTTACCGGTCTTTATAGTAGTAACCCGGGCAATAGATGTTATTCCCACAGTGCCTGGATGTCTTCAGTGCACTGGGTCCTCTGTGCAACGATGGGCGGCTTGGTCCAGTGAGGTCCGGATGAAGGCAGTGGCAGTCACTGGCGGCTGAGGCGCTGGCATGGTGCCAGAGGACTGCTGGCGCTGGCATGCGCTGGAGATGGTATATTCCTCACCACTAGCTGGTTGGCGCTCGGGACTGTATGCTGGATGCAGAGAGCTCGCCTCGTGTTGCCGGCGTCTGATGTCAGCTGTGGTTAGAGCCGGAATTACTGCACCGGAGTGGATTTGTGTTACTGGACCGGGCAAACAGCGAAGTAAAAGCGCTGATGATGGTTCATAAGAGGTAACCGACCTTGGTATATGGACACAGTTCTCCAAAATGATATGCCAATTATTGTAATATGCCAGTTGTTAAGCAGAAACGACTAGACGCGTTTCAGGGTTGTATAACCCCTTAAGGACGCAGGACGTAAATGTACGTCCTGGTGTGGTGGTACTTAACGCACCAGGACGTACATTTACGTCCTAAGCATAATCCCGGGCATCGGAGCGATGCCCGTGTCATGCGCGGCTGATCCCGGCTACTGATCGCAGCCAGGGACCCGCCGGCAATGGCCGACGCCCGCGATCTCGCGGGCGTCCGCCATTAACCCCTCAGGTGCCGGGATCAATACAGATCCCGGCATCTGCGGCAGTGCGCGATTTGAATGAATGATCGGATCGCCCGCAGCGCTGCTGCGGGGATCCGATCATTCATAACGCCGCACGGAGGTCCCCTCTCCTTCCTCCGTCTGGCTCCCGGCGTCTCCTGCTCTGGTCTGTGATCGAGCAGACCAGAGCAGAAGATAGCCGATAACACTGATCTGTTCTATGTCCTATACATAGAACAGATCAGTATTAGCAATCATGGTATTGCTATGAATAGTCCCCTATGGGGACTATTCAAGTGTAAAAAAAAATGTAAAAAAATGTAAAAGTAAAAGTAAAAAAAAAAGGGAAAAATCCCCTCCCCCAATAAAAAAGTAAAACGTCCGTTTTTTCCTATTTTACCCCCAAAAAGCGTAAAAAAATTTTTTTATAGACATATTTGGTATTTCCGCGTGCGTAAATGTCCGAACTATTAAAATAAAATGTTGATGATCCCATACGGTGAACGGCGTGAACGAAAAAAAAAAAAGTCCCAAATTCCTACTTTTTTAATACATTTTATTTTAAAAAAATTATAAAAAATGTATTAAAAGTTTTTTATATGCAAATGTGGTATCAAAAAAAAGTACAGATCATGGCGCAAGAAATGAGCCCCCATACCGCCGCTTATACGGAAAAATAAAAAAGTTAGTGGTCATCAAAATAAAGGGATTATAAACGTACTAATTTGGTTAAAAAGTTTGTGATTTTTTTTAAGCGCAACAATAATAGAAAAGTATGTAATAATGGGTATCATTTTAATCGTATTGACCCTCAGAATAAAGAACACACGTCATTTTTACCATAAATTGTATGGCGTGAAAACGAAACCTTCCAAAATTAGCAAAATTGCGTTTTTCGTTTTAATTTCCCCACAAAAATAGTGTTTTTTGGTTGCGCCATACATTTTATGATATAATGAGTTATGTCATTACAAAGGACAACTGGTCGCACAAAAAACAAGCCCTCATACTAGTCTGTGGATGAAAATATAAAAGAGTTATGATTTTTAGAAGGCGAGGAGGAAAAAATGAAAACGTAAAAATTTAATTGTCTGAGTCCTTAAGGCCAAAATGGGCTGAGTCCTTAAGGGAATAATATAACCCTTTCCTCAGTAGTCATAATAGTCATAATGCTTATGACTACTGAGGAAAGGGTTATATTATACAACCCTGAAACGCGTCTAGTCGTTTATGCTTAACAACTGGCATATTACAATAATTGGCATATCATATTGGAGAACTGTGTCCATATACCAAGGTCGGTTACCTCTTATGAACCATCATCAGCGCTTTTATTTCGCTGTTTGCCCGGTCCAGTAACACAAATCCACTCCGGTGCAGTAATTCCGGCTCTAACCACAGCTGACATCAGACGCCGGCAACACGAGGCGAGCTCTCTGCATCCAGCATACAGTCCCGAGTGCCAGCCAGCTAGCGGTGAGGAATATACCATCTCCAGCGCATGCCAGCGCCAGCAGTCCTCTGGCACCATGCCAGCGCCTCAGCCGCCAGTGACTGCCACTGCCTTCATCCGGACCTCACTGGACCAAGCCGCCCACGTCTGGAATCGTTGCACAGAGGACCCAGTGCACTGAAGACATCCAGGCACTGTGGGAATAACATCTATTGCCCGGGTTACTACTATAAAGACCGGTAACATAATCTGTAATTATCCCAAACTGTCTGATATTGCATGCAAAAAGGACACATCTACCCTGAACATTCACAAGAGTAAAATAATTCATTAACAAATTTTGCTCAACTTCCTTGTCTTGTGCAATTCCCATTTTTTGTTATAAAATAGAAGCCAATTTATGCCAGTATTATTGTTCTAACTATCTTATGCATAATTTATACTGTTAGGTTGCTTTTATTATGTATGTTCTTCTCACAAGGGCCCTGTGAGAAGTACCTCATTTTATTCACATTATATTATTTTTTAATAAATTGCTGATTATTATTATTGAAGCACGATCCACGATCATTTATTTCCATACACTCACCTAGAAGGTCCGGGCTACATTTTGTTTTCTGGTTCTCCCTTTTCAGCAATTAAGGTATAGTTGCTTGCCCAGTTTGACCTCGGTGTGTATTAATTGTGAGCTGCACATACCTTTATACTTTCTCTAGATTTGTAAATTACTTCTATTAAAAAATCTTAATCCTTTCAGTACTTATTAGCTGCTGAATACTACAGTGGAAATTCTTTTCTTTTTGAAACACAGAGCTCTCTGCTGACATCATGAGCACAGTGCTCTCTGCTGACATCTCTGTCCATTTTAGGAACTGCCCAGAACAGCATATGTTTGCTATGGGGATTTCCTTTTACTCTGGACAGTTCCTAAAATGGACAGAGATGTCAGCTGAGAGCACTGTGCTCGTGATGTCAGCAGACAGTTCTGTGTTTCAAACGGAAAAGAATTTCCACTGTAGTATTCAGCAGCTAATAAGTACAGGAAGGATTAAGATTTTGTTTTAATAGAAGTAATTTACAAATCTGTTTAACTTTCTGGCACCAGTTGATTTAAAAAAAAAAAAAAAAAGTTTTTCACCAGAGTACCCCTTTAACCCCTTAAGGACTCAGCCCATTTTGGCCTTAAGGACTCAGACAATTTAATTTTTACGTTTTCATTTTTTCCTCCTCGCCTTCTAAAAATCATAACTCTTTTATATTTTCATCCACAGACTAGTATGAGGGCTTGTTTTTTGCGCGACCAGTTGTCCTTTGTAATGACATAACTCATTATATCATAAAATGTATGGCGCAACCAAAAAACACTATTTTTGTGGGGAAATTAAAACGAAAAACGCAATTTTGCTAATTTTGGAAGGTTTTTTTTTCACGCCATACAATTTATGGTAAAAGTGACGTGTGTTCTTTATTCTGAGGGTCAATACGATTAAAATGATACCCATTATTATATACTTTTATATTATTGTTGCGCTTAAAAAAAATCACAAACTTTTTAACCAAATTAGTACGTTTATAATCCCTTTATTTTGATGACCTCTAACTTTTTTATTTTTCCGTATAAGTGGCGGTATGGGGGCTCATTTTTTGCGCCATGATCTGTACTTTTTTTTGATACCACATTTGCATATAAAAAACTTTTAATACATTTTTTATAATTTTTTTTTAATAAAATGTATTAAAAAAGTAGGAATTTTGGACTTTTTTTTATTTTTTTTCGTTCACGCCGTTCACCGTACGGGATCATTAACATTTTATTTTAATAGTTCGGACATTTACGCACGCAGCGATACCAAATATGTCTATAAAAAATTTTTTTTACGCTTTTTGGGGGTAAAATAGGAAAAAACGGACGTTTTACTTTTTTATTGGGGGAGGGGATTTTTCACTTTTTTTTTACTTTTACTTTTACATTTTTTTACATTTTTTTTTACACTTGAATAGTCCCCATAGGGGACTATTCATAGCAATACCATGATTGCTAATACTGATCTGTTCTATGTATAGGACATAGAACAGATCAGTGTTTTCGGTCATCTTCTGCTCTGGTCTGCTCGATCACAGACCAGAGCAGGAGACGCCGGGAGCCGCACGGAGGAAGGTGAGGGGACCTCCGTGCGGCGTTATGAATGATCGGATCCCAGCAGCAGCGCTGCGGGCGATCCGATCGTTCATTTAAATCGCGAACCGCCGCAGATGCCGGGATCTGTATTGATCCCGGCACCTGAGGGGTTAATGGCGGACGCCTGCGAGATCGCGGGCGTCGGCCATTGCTGGCGGGTCCCTTGCTGCGATTAGCAGCCGGGATCAGCCGCGCATGACACGGGCATCGCTCCGATGCCCGCGGTTATGCTTAGGACGTAAATGTACGTCCTGGTGCGTTAAGTACCACCTCACCAGGACGTACATTTACGTCCTGCGTCCTTAAGGGGTTAAGGAACTTTTGCTTGGACAGGACAAAAGAGGTTGTTCATCTGCTAAGTGGTGTATTATAGGGGAAAGGCTACTATTAAATTGTAAGAATATTAGAAGTCACCTTAGAGTTCCTTGACCTGTATAGATCTACATAGTCTGCAGATTGGTGAACTCTTATTGAGGGACATTTATCAATATTTGCTTATGTATTCTTTTTTTTTTAGTAATTTTTTCCTTACTTTTTTTTGCTTATGTGACTTATTTATCAACTGGTTTCTGCCTGTTGATAATTTTCTTTCACGTAAGCGATTTTTCTTTTTTTACTTTGGTAGTAGCTTTTTCTGCTCCATGTTTGAGCTGGAGTAAATTTAGTCAATTTTTAACCCTGTTGCGACTTTTTTCTGCGCAGTTGCGACTGTCGCAGTTAATAAATACCAGACTGCCCGTAGTCCATTTAAAAATTATTACTACGCAGTTAATTTTTGGAAAACTTGCTTTTCTCGCTTTCCAGTCAAAATGTCGCACGAAAAATCGCGTAGTCGCAGTTGCGACAATTTTGCGACAATTATAGTAAAGAAAACCTGACTAAACCTGTTGATAAATGTCCATAAATGTTTTTATTAATCTGGAGTAGGGAATGTGTTATCCCTTATACAATAGGGAATTCCTGAGAAGTCTATCTGTATAGTTTTAGTATAGGATTACATTGTAGGTTCAGGTTTTCTCATAAGGAATTATATACTCCATGGACACCACAGACTGTTGGTTTTCCAGTCTACTTCTCATCTGCACAAGTGGCCATGGAATTTGGATAAATATAGAGTTTCATGGTTTCGTGCTTTCTATATAGTTGAAGGCCAGGGTTGTGATTAGGTTCTTTCTTTTCTGCATCTCTGAGGGAAACATATTGCACTTTTATCAGCCGCCCCCCCCCCCCACCACCCCTCATCAATCTTGACCTGTCGTCCACATCAGGGTGATCCAGTTGCTGGTCCTCTCTCCTCCCCCATTTGATGGATCTTTCATTCTGAGCCATTTAATTGAAGTCCTCAGGTCCTCATCAGGACTGCTCTGTGTGGCTGGCAAGCCGGCTGTCACTGGGAGAGATTTGGCCTCTGGAGAGCTGGGTGCTGAGAGGTCATCCCCTCTTGACACAGAGGCCCAGCAAAGTGATCCATCATAGTCACTGGTCCAGGAGGGGGGCACTGGGCTCTGCATGTCTTTCCCCTTCATTCTTTGTGTTGGTGGGCTTGGAGGAACCCAACATATGGGAGGCAGGGTCATGTCACAGCAGACACTCTAATAGTGTACAACTCGCTGCACATATGTGGATGAAACATTGATGATTATTGATGCACAATATTCCATAATCATGAGAGCATGACCAGGGCAGGAAATGGTTTTATGGATGGAAATGTCATTGAAAAGTCTTGAAATGCAGCAAATGGAATCAATATGACAATATCGGCCTGCACAGGGTGGAAGGGTTCTGTAGACGACAGTGACGAATATGCTGCAAACTTCTCAGGGCCCAACAATGACATTTACATTGTATGAATATGTATTTGTCTTCTGCCCTTAGTGACAGCTTGGACATGTAGGTGTCTATGTATACGGCGGGTGTCTGGGGTCTCCCTAATTGGGACTGGTGCCCTATAATAACAAGGATGAACCAAGAGCCAGATCTTTCTAGACACATAGGGGGGGTATTTATCCATTTTGCCTGTTGACCGTTTCTTTTTACCCTGTTTTTTTTTCACTTTGGTTTTCGTGGACATGGACCAAAATTATCATTTAGCACGTTGTTAGTAATTTTGGCTCAAATGTTGATATCAGCCGTTCACAGCGCCTTTTACACAGAACTTACCCCCACAGAGGACGCGTATTTTACCCCTTGTGCAGCCATTTTGGAGCCCCCCCCTGCAGTATATCAGCAAGCGACATGAGTTATTTTCTTTTGTGGGGTTTATAGTCACCATGTGAAATGGATTTTATTTTCAACTTGGGTAGTTTTTTTTTTTTTGGTTACTTTAGTGCAGTGGTCTTCAACCTGCGGACCTCCAGATGTTGCAAAACTACAATTCCCAGCATGCCCGGACAGCCGTTGGCTGTCCGGGCATGCTGGGAGTTGTAGTTTTGCAACATCTGGAGGTCCGCAGGTTGGAGACCACTGCTTTAGTGCTTTACCTTTCCTGAACCTGTGCGGCCATGTCCAATACTGGCTCAACGGAGGGTGAAGGTTCCTCAGAGACAACTATGTCTTTTTTTAATGTATTTTGACGTCTTTACATTTTCTGACATTGCAAAGCGTGTTTTCCATGTGCAAAATTTCTTGGTGGGGATTCGCGCCCCAAAAAATGGGATTTGCGCCAAAATTGCGCCAAAAGATCGATTGGCGCAAATGATGAATTACTGACTAAAGTTAAAATCAATGAATCACCAAACCCTAGGGCCGTGGCCCAGGGTGCAAAAACACCTCAATTATTCCCTTTTAAAAATTAACTTTTATTATATCCACTAGTATAAAACATAATCCCAGCAAAACAAATATTTTAAAATCTCATGTGTCGGGAGGGATATTGACAGTAGCATGGAGCCCAAGGCCTTCAGAATAAAGGGTTCTGCAGCAACCCTGATCCCTACTCCAACACAACCTTAAAATCACTATATTGCCGCCTCTACATGTTTCGCCGTCTCCACGGCGTTTTCAAGAGGCAAACAGTGGCAACATGTTTCGCCGTCTCCACGGCGTTTTCAAGAGGCAAACAGTGGCAACATGTTTCGCCGTCTCCACTACGTTTTCAAGAGGCAAACAGTTGCCACTGTTTGCCTCTTGAAAACGCCGTGGAGACGGCGAAACATGTAGAGGCGGCAATATAGTGATTTTAAGGTTCTGTTGGAGTAGGGATCAGGGTTGCTGCAGAACCCTTTATTCTGGAGGCCTTGGGCTCCATGCTACTGTCAATATCCCTCCCGACACATGAGATTTTAAAATATTTGTTTTGCTGGGATTATGTTTTATACTAGTGGATATAATAAAAATTAATTTTTAAAAGGGGAATAATTGAGGTGTTTTTGCACCCTGGACCACGGCCCTAGGGTTTGGTGATTCATTGTATATTGGCCTTGTATGTCCCCTTGTGGGTCAATTTGGGTTAGTTAAAGTTAAAATCACACGCAGGACCGTGTGATTTTGAGAAAATTTTAAAAATGACAGTGGAGAAGATGCGCCAAACTTTGGTGCAAAAAGACACTGCGCCAAAGTATTGCGCCAAAGTTACGTGAAAAAAAACCCACATAAATCCTTTGATAAATACCCCCCATGGTGTATTTGTTAGCGATTAATCGGATGTGCTATTTATTAATTATCTTTTGGTAGTTGTTTTGGCTGTTTATATTTTGTTCATTTTCAGTAGGCTTTAGGCTTTTATTGTTTTAGGATTTTTGTGCTTTCAGATGGTGTGTTATGTTTGTCAGGTTTTTAGAGGGCAGAATGACATAGTCTACTACAACATTTTATACAAGAAAACCTTATGGACCCCCTTACAGGCCTGGTGCCTGGTGTGAAAATAAACAATTTTTAAATATCTTATGGAGGAAATTCTGAGGTTGTTCTTGAACTACAGAAAATGTCTCCTACTCTGGAGGACCCAGCATGTCCGTTCATTACAAAAGAATTTTTATAGAAAAAGACCACTGGAATCCAGGCGCTGCTTTATCCAAAGATGCAAGGATGCAGGTAGGTATTGTTAACCAGATACTTTTATTTATGTTGTAGCATACAAGTTAGCAAGAACATGACGCGTTTCGGGGTCTGCTACCCCTTCCTCAGATGATCTAAGGTGAGCGGCCATCTTAACTGAAGCCCTGGGTGTACTTACCCAGTAAGTTTAGTGGATTCCTCACCAACCAAGGGTAATACACGAGGCGCTGCCTCCCGGTTGTCTTTTTTGTCTTTACTTTTATCCGTTCATTACAAAGACAGTCCTTTACTTCAAGTAAGTGCCATGTGATGTTAAAGTTAGCCTGTGGCGGCGCTACAGAGATACTGAACACTTGCTGCCAGGTTCCACAAGAAATTGCAACTCCAACAAAAAGCACTACAGCCTCCAATAAAAAGTTTTTTTTTAAAAGGACAACCTCTTTATATTCAAAGGGATCAATTAGGATCCATTAGGCTTCTTCTTCAATCTGGTAAAAATAATCTGTCATGTATCTGTCAGAAAAGAAGACCCGATGCAGACCAGAAGAATAATTAAAGGGTGATTAAAGGGTTTGGATAGGATTAGAAAAACATGTCTGCTTTCTTCCTAAAATAGTGCCATATCTGTCAACAGGTTGTATAGCATTGCAGCTTGGCATGATTCCTGCGCTGCAATACCAGACACGATCCATGTTTTGTGAACAAAGCGGCCATGTTTTTTCTAGTCTTGTAAAACTCTTTTACACTATTCACCACCTACTGGCCAAGCCAATATTGGCCTTATTGCCCAAACTGTTTGAGGGTGCATTCACACCACGTTTTTGCAATACAGTTTCCCATATCAGGTTTTTGATGAAAAATGGATTCCTCAAAACCTGACTAAACTGTATGAAAACGTGTGTACAAATTTCAACCCGTATATGGTTTTTAACTATATACGGGTTGAAATTTGTACACACGCTTTGATACAGTTTAGTCAGGTTTTGAGGAATCCATTTTTCATCAAAAACCTGATATGGGAAACTGTATTGCAAAAACGTGGTGTGAATGCACCCTTATTCACATAGCATTATAAGAGCTATACCTTTTTTTTGGGTTGACATAACCATGTGAGGGCTTGTGTGGGACAAGTATTACTAAATAATTTTATTAAACATTATTTTTTTTACTTTTTAACTAGTCCAACTAGGGGACTGTCACATGTGATCTGCTGATTGTTCATATAATACACTGCACTACTTTTGTAATACAGAGCAGTATGATGGTCAGTAATGTATACAGCCATGCCATATAAGCGCATACAGGCCTGGGAACCTTCCGAAAGCCCCTTGGTTTTATGAAAGCCTACAGGCACCTGGTGCTCGCTGGGTTACTGATGGGGTTAGGCTAAGTTTCCACTTGGTTTTTATTCTGGCAGTTTTTGGATATCTGCCACTGCAGTTTTTGAGACAAAGCCAGAAGTGTATTCAAAATGAATTGGACATACACTTCTCCTCCCTTATGGATCCACTTCTGACTTTGGCTCAAAAACTGCAGTGGCAGATTTCCAAAAACTGCCAGAAAAAAAACCAAGTGGAAACATAGCCTTTCAGAGTCCCACGGTTTTGTTACATGCCACAGGTTTATTTGTCAAGAACAAAGATTTCTCCGCTCCCTGCTATTAGAACTGGGCCTGGCACGGGATCCCTAATAGGCTGCCGCCATAACTAGGCGGCAGCCTGGCCTTAGACGCCTTAGTTACCATCGGTACGATATGTATGATTGGTCACTAATAGGTTATCAAACAATGAAAAAAAAAGGAGAGACATTTCTTTGGTTAGCTTTAAAGGGGTAATCCGCTGCTTAGCGTTTGGAACAAACTGTTCCGAACGCTGGAAGCTCGTGATGTCATAGATACAGAAAATTCTCTTCTAACGGTAGAGAGATCCCCGGGAGGAAAAAAAGACTAAATGCAGAATATACCATTGCTAGAGAATGATAATTTAATTCCTGTAAGATATAACTTACATCTGTAGAAATGTGATGTCACTTATCTATGATTAAACATCTATCACTCTTGTAAACATAACAAATCTGGAGAAACTGTGCCGAACATGAACCACCTCACCTACAAGCTCCCACACCCGACCAGCCCTCGCTTAATACTAATAATAATTGAGACAGCGTTTAATTATCAATTTATAAATAACATTAACTTGTAATCAAAACCGTTTAGAGGTCAACAGTAATTGTAACCAATGGCTGAAGCGCTATACTGGCCACCGGCATTGCCAGCGGGTTTAGCCTCCCAATCTCTGCTATTCTCCTTCTCCACCACCTGCTGTGACTTCAAGAAGGAACAGGAACCTGAAAAACAGAAAACCTAAGACACACACAATAGACATAAACCGTGAAAAGCAACCCCACAGGGGCAGCAAACAAAAAGGCAGAAAATCAAGCATCGGCACTACGGATTATTTTAATTTTTTTTTTTTTATAGAATATACATATATAATATTATTTATTTATTTTAAACAGGGGGTTACAGATTCGCCAAAAAGGAAATGACAAAAGATACAACAGAACGAGAAAAAGAAGAGCAAAGGTACTACCGAAAAAACCTACAAATGAGGGGCGGGTGGGTGGTGAGCTCCTTCATGCCGGTAAGCCAGACTGGCGTGAGCCATGGAAAAGAGGGAGGTATAAACGCCCAATGCATTGAATATCCGACACAACATTCCCACCCTAGTGGCCTCCGTAGCCGCCCTGATCCGGAAGGATTGAGTACCATAATCAGCAAGAGAGATCCCCACCTTCAATAAACAACGTCGAAAAAACTTAGAAAATTGATACCGGGTAGGCAGAGACCCATCAGCGTCCACAAAAAAATTGCAAACCGTGAACGCGACAAGACAAAAAATGGGAGACCGCCAGAACCAGACAAGCAGTACCCACCACCAAGAGCAAACAGATCCAAGCTCCCAGGTCCTGCGGGTCCATCTTCAAGCGATGCATCCGCAGCTGCACGGCACCGTTAGTACACAAAACATCATCATGCAAAAGACCGCCCCCACCTGTGTGCGACACCGAAACCAGTTCCCCCAACCCGGAGGGCACCGAAAAAAGCAAGGTAAAAGGCTGCTGTATAAAGTACAGCCTCATAATCAGAAAAACAACAATCCCCAGTGACAGAAGAAACCAAGAGAAACCAACAGGGAGTATAACACAGGGCGGCGGCACTCGTGCATTACATGCTCCCACCGCCAGCCCTTCAAGGCCTGCTGAATGGAAAAACTGCATGTAACATCCAGCCAACCCCGCAACTTAAAATAAAAACCCACCCCAGATAAGCACCTCTGGGCTACAGAAGCCGAAACTCCCGCAGCCTGCAGGGATAACAAATAAGATACAGTAATCTCCAGCCGGAAATTGCCGCTGGAAACAAAATCTCGATCTCCAGCAACCACTCCTTCCACACCTTATCATGTGCTCTCCATGTGGCAGCAAATACAGTAGCCGAGATGAGGGGCATCAAACCAGGGCCGCCTCCAGACACAACACCCAAAAATCCTGAAAGTTAAAACGGGAAAGAAATTTAGCAACAACATTAACAACACCAGGGACATGGCAGGAATGGAACCATATATTGCAATCCTAACAGAGCAGCACCAGGTGCCTAAGGAGGGACAAAACAGGAACAGATGAAGAAGAAAGACTGTTAATGCTGTGAACCACGCTGATATTGTCAGTCCAGAAACAAACCTTCCTATCCCTAATCTGTTCCCCCTACATCTCAACCGCTACGATAATGGGAAAAAGTTGTAACAAAGTCAAATTGCGACAATAACCTAACTCCTTCCATTCCAAAGGCCATTCCTCCGCACACCATTCCCCTTAAAATTAAGCCCCAAAACCAACAGAAGCATCAGTGAACAGGAAAATCTCACTGCTACCCACCTCTGCTGCCTGGCAGCACGTACGTCTATTATATCGACGTTAGAATTTCCTCCAAACCCTCAAATCAGCCTTTAAAGGAAGGGTTAAGCGAATATGATGTTCAGGTCCATACACTCCTTTTGTGGCCAACAAGAGACGCTGAGAGAAAACTCAACCATCGGCATGATCCTGCAGGCAAAAACCAGGTGACCCAGAAGAGATTGCATCTGCTTAAGGGTGACCTTACTAATACCACAAAAACTCTCAAGTAACTGCAACAGCTTGTCCAGTTTATCCTCAGGAAGCCGAAAGTCCAACTAAGCCGAGTCAATCTCGATTCCCAGAAAAGAAAGGGTCGTCACCGGCCCTTCTGTCTTGTCCCGTGAAAAGGGAACACCAAACTTGGCCATGAGAAAGCAAAAAGTATCGAGAAGAAATTGACAAAAAATTTGACCCCCCAGAGGCAACAAGAAGAAAGTCATCCAGATAATGGATAACCGAGTGACAACCCGTCTCATAACACACCACCCACTCCAAGAATGTACTAAAAATCTCGAAGTAGTGGCACGAAATGTAACAGACTGGCATGAGCCGGGAAAAAGGGGGAGGTATAACTAACAGGGGGTGTATACCAGTATCAAGGGCCCCTAACCCGCCCCCTCCCCCCCAGAACCACCCACTGTCCTGATGAGTAAAAAGGGGAGGGGGGAGACTCACATTAACCCTATCCTCTACCTCACTTGAGCCTCTTAATCCTTATTCCCCAAAACACTCCTACCCCTGAGTCTGCCCAGTCAAAGTTACCTAAGCCTAGTCGGCCAGGTAACTACAAACAGTGATGTCACTGTGTAAATTACTGTGATGCTATAAAATGTAACATCTATGAAAAAATAATGTTATTTTGCATGTACACTATAGCATATCAAGAGAATGATGGTGGAATCCTGTTGAAGGAGTACTCCAGCACTGCTTTTCTTTATCCTATTGTGCCCTGGCTGCAAAGAAAAACCAAACAAAACTTAACTCACCTTTTTCCATTCCCCCCGTTGGGCCGCTATCGTCCTCCGAGTGGACATCACTGCGGCCGGCTATACGCTGACCGCAGTGTGACGATCCGTGCACATGGAAGCAGGAAGAAGACCGGGACCGGAGGACCGAAGATCGATAGTGGCACAATGGGGGAATGGAAGAAGGTGCCAGAAAGTTACACAGATTTGTAAATGACTTCTATTTAAAAATCTTAATCCTTCCAGTACTTACGAGTTTCTGTATGCTCCAGAGAATTTCTTTTGTCTGACCACAGTGCTCTCTGCTGACACTCTTTTTTATTATAAAAGTACAAAACACAAAACAAGTTCATTTCACTGTAACAAAATTAACAAAACTGAACATAAAAACAAACTATCCGTCTCAAAATAACAACTTAAACCTTCCTAACCGGCCAGCCCAGATAAACCAAAAATAAATGAATAAATAAATCATTACCTACTATAGTCCAACACACACACACACCTAATGAACATAAATAAAGTTTTCCTCGCTTGGATCAAAAACTAAAAATATCCAAACTAGGAAACATAACCACACTCCCCCCCCCCCCCCTAAAAACAAAAATATGGCTAGCTGCCTTAACAAAAATAATATAATACTATAGTAACTGAAAACTGGTCCGACTGCCTTTCTCTCAAAATAATTATGACATTATATAAATAATAATAAAAATAAAATAAAAAAAATAAAAAATGTAAATAAAAATACAAAAAAATTCCCACTATACATAAAACCATACAGAATATACATACCAAAAAAAAAAAAAAAAAAAAATACATTTATAACACAGAAAAACAACCTATACTAAACTATCCCACCACCCCCTCTGGACATGGGTCAGAGTCCATAGGTCACAGTTTTTGTCCACAACTGACCCATACCAGACCCCCAAAATAGTACCCACTGCAACAGTCCAGTCCTGGGTACACACCACCACCCCCCCCCCCCAAAAAAAAGAAACCCCACCCAACCTAAAATACACCCCTACCCACCTAATGTAAACAGAACAATATATACAAAACAATATATACATAGTCTACAACAAAGCAATATTAACAGTACAATACACCAAAACCACAAGGCCCAAGTTTGGTTGCCTGCAAGCCCTTTACAATCCATCCATAGAAAACAAAACAAAAGGCTAAGGTGACATGCATAGCCCCCCACCAGGAAGAAGGATGGCAATCCTGATAAAATTAAATTTAAATTCCTCTCCCTATCAACCTCTAACCCTATCACTATCCCTTCATGAAACTGACCCTATACTCACCCTAAGATATATACACTATCCCTGGCCAAAATAAGGTACTTCACCTTAAGGGCCTAGTACCTAGGGCACATCAAAAGAAAAACCTCTCCATAGGAGAGAAGCCCTACTGGTACCAAGACTGCCATACTCCAAAGACCTGATCTTCCCGAGGTCACCAGTGATGTTCCTACAGACCTCCACCTCGGAGAGGACTTTCTGTTGGGTCGATACTAAGCACCGTGCATTCCATGTGTAGTACCTAACCACTAAACTAACTAAGAATAAAGTGCCCCGGTCTCGGCCACCCAGGGACCTGAATGCCCCATAAGCCCACTCCGGATAGGTAAGGCCGGCAAGTTGACTCCAGTTGATGGAAGCGCCCACCCGGTTGTAAACCCCTATATTAAAGGGACAATGAAGCAGGAAGTGGTCCATGCTTTCCAGCGTGTCCCCGCACTCTTCTCGGGGACATCCCCGGTCATCAGAGTTCCTACACTTCAGGTTGTCCCTTACATATAGCTTCCCCTGAAAGCAGCGCCAGGCCAAGTCCCAAAACTTCTGGGGGATCCTTTTCATGTTCAAAAGATACAACCCCACCCTCAGATCCCGACCTGGGCAGTCCCTGAGCGCCAGAGGCTTCTGGAAGTGGGTCAACAGAACCCGTTTGTCAAGGAACTGCCTTGACTGGGTCCTGATCTCCCACACTCCCAGACCCCACCGGCGTATCGCCTTCAGAGTCGGGGTAGCGTAAGCCGGAAGATATCCATGGGGTGTACGGAGGTCCTTCACTCGCCCTCCTCTCTCCCATTCCTGGAAGAAAGGCCGAAACCATTCCCTGCAGGAGAGTACCCACGGAGAAGCCCTCTCTGACCAGAGGTTTGCAATGTTAGCTTTCAAGAAGGTGTTCGTAAAGAACACCACAGGGTTTACCATAGATAAACCCCCTAGTCTCCTCGTGCGGTACGTAACCTCCCTCTTGACTAGGTTCATCCTGTTCCCCCATAACAGTTGGAAAAACAGGCTGTAGATCCTAGTGTAGTAAGCCTCTGGCAAGATACATACACTGCCCAGATAGATAAACAAGGGGAGCAGGTATGATTTCATCAGGTGTACCCTTTCCCTGAGGGTCATAGACCAACCCTTCCACTGGTCCACCTTCTGAGCGGCATCCTGGAGCTTACCATCCCAGTTTTTGGTGGGATAATCATCTTGGCCGAATGTGATGCCTAAGACTTTTGCTGACTCTTGGGGCCCTGGAAGGGTGTCCGGGAGATCAAACGTGGGGTCTCCCCCTCCCAGCCAGAGACTCTCACACTTATCCCGGTTGATCTTAGACCCGGATGCCTCCGAGTAGCGGTCCACCTCCGACATCACCACATCGACCTCCTCTCTTGAGGAGACGAAAATAGTGACATCGTCAGCGTACGCCACCACTCTCTGGGCGACATCCAGCTCCGCCAGACTCATCCCGACTCCCGCCAACGGCCCACAATCTACCCTCCGGACGAAGGGATCGATTGCGAACACGTATAAAAGCGGGCTAAGAGGACAACCCTGACGGACTCCGGAACCCACCACAAAAGAGCGGCCAGACCACCCGTTCACCAGCGGGAAACTCTCTGCCCCTGCATACAAGATCTTAAGCCAATTAACAAAAGTAGTTGGTAAGCCATATCTCAGGAGGACGGACCATAGGTACTCGTGGTTCACCCGATCAAATGCTTTGGCCTGATCCAAGGACAGCAAGTACCCCTTCCAGAGACCTGCACTACTCCGCTCCACTGCCTCCCTGACACTAAGGACAGCACTTAAGGTGCTTTGGCCTGGAAAAGAGCAGTGCTGAGCCCCCGAAAGGAGCCGGGGTGCAAACTTCACCAGCCGATTAAACAATATCTTAGCCAGAAGCTTCCTGTCCGTATTGAGAAGAGCTATGGGTCTCCAATTCTCAATCCGGCTAGGATCTTTACCCTTTGACAGAAGAATCAGGGCTGACCTCCTCATTGACTTTGGCAGAGTGCCCGAGGAGAGACACTCATTGAATACCTCAGTCAAGAGGGGAGCTAAAGACTCCTTAAAGGTCCTGTACCACTCCGGACCTGGCGACTTCTTAGGGGCAAGCCCCTCGATCGCCATTCTCACTTCCTCTTCCCTGATTTCTTCTGCCAAAACATCAAGAGAGGGGTCTACCCCTGGCTCAGGAATGGTTTCAGTCAGGAAAACCGACATCCTGTCTCGATCTAGATCCTTCCTTCCCAAGAGGTGCGAGTAGAAGGATCTGACAACCTCCAAGATCCCTGATCTGGACCGATTCAGAGATCCTGTACTATCAATCAGTCCTGAAATGACTTTACTACTCACTGACATCTTACAGTTTCTGTAAGGGTCGGGCGAGCGGTACTTCCCGAAATCCCTCTCAAAAACCAAAGATGTGTGCCTATCGTACTGACACCTCATCAGCAAGGACTTCACTCTGGAGATATCCTCTCGGCTACCTCCAGTCGAGACGAGAAGCTCGAGTTTCCTCCTCAGACCCTGATACAGGCGGTACCTGTTCAGGGACCTGAGGCTCGAGAGCTGGCGGAAGAACCCCGCAACCCGCTTCTTGAATATCTCCCACCACTCTGACTTACTACTACATAGGCCCAGTAAAGGTACCTGGCTCTGAAGAAAATCCTCAAAGGACTGTCTTACTTCCGCTTCCTCCAGGAGGGACGAATTCAGCTTCCAATAACCTTTTCCCATCCGGGGGGTCTCTGAAACATTCAGGGAAAACAAAATCATACAGTGATCGGAGAACTCCACCTCAACCACGGACACTACGGAAGAGACAGCTTCCTCCTTTAAATAAAACCTATCTATCCTAGACCTGCGACTACCTTGATGATAGGTGAAACCCGTGTGGCCTGAGGGGCTCCGGATGTGGGCGTCCTCTAGGCGAGCTTCTCTAGCTATGCTAATCAGTGCCACACTATCGCAAGTCAGCGGACCATTGGAGCCTCTCCTATCTTGGGACCTCGTGACATTATTGAAGTCCCCTCCAAAGATCACTTGCCGACTCGTAAAAAGAAAGGGCTTAATCCTCATAAAGAGATCTTTACGGCCCCGCTTAGTTTGCGGGGCGTAGATGTTAATGAGCCGGAGCTCTTGTCCCTTCATGAAGACATCTAAGATCAGGCACCTCCCCATTTCTAATTCAATAACCCGTCGGCATTCAACAGGAGCGGTAAAAAGGACCGCCACCCCACTATACGGCTCAGCCGCAAGAGACCAGTGGGAGGGACCGCGCCTCCACTCTCTTCTGGCTTTTACCAGAGAGGCTAGATCTGACAACCTGGTCTCCTGTAAAAGGAAAATGTCGGCTTCAACACGGCCGAGAAAATCAAAGGCTGCGAATCTAGCCGTATCTGACTTTATACTGGCACAGTTAATAGATGCCAGCGTCAATGGGGTGAGTGCCGCCATACAGGGTGATTAAATTAGACGGCCACACCCTTTACTTTCTCTTTCCCTTCTTTTTTGCCCCCTCATCCCCCGAAGAAGACGAGAGGGCAGGACCACTCTTGGATCTTTTTTTACACTCCGATTGATCCATATGGTCCCCGTCTCTGTCCGGCTCCGGTCTAGCCCTGCCCTCTGAGGAAGGTGCCTCAACAGGACAGGGCCCAGTTCCCCCCAGAGGCTCCTTCTCCCTAGGCACCCCGTCCTCACCTTCCCCCTCCAAGGAGGGGGAGGAGATGGTATCGAGGACGAGGTATCGGTTTGACAGGTCAATCAGAGGGGGGGCAGTCAGGCTTCCGTTTTGGACCTGGCCCGTAGTACAAGGAACTTCAGAGGGCTCTGACCTCTTCTTTCTCCCTTTCCTTTTGCCCTTATCTTTCTTTTTGGGCCTCACCCCACTTTCCTCATCCACACTTTCATAGTGGGAGGAATCGGAAGGGTCGGCCATATTGCCTTTCTCTCTGTGAAGTCTCCTGATCTCCTCATCCAGCACGTTCTCTTCTAGGGCTTCAGCGGTTACAGGGCCAGCTTCAGGAGCAGGGGCTAAAGCTGCCCCCGTCACCTGGGCACTCTCCAGCTCCCTACTCCTTCTACGATTTTCCTCCCGCCTTAGTTTGGCGGGGCCCTTTTTCCTCCTCACTAGCCCTGTTGCGCCCCCATCCCTGCCCGTACCCTCCCCAGCCGAGGCAACTTCGCAGCTCTCCTCAGCCGGAGCGGCCGCCGCACGGGCGAAGGCGCTAGGACAACGGCTAAAAGGGTGCCCGAGGACACCACACAGGTGGCACCGGATCTGCCTACAGGATGCGGCCAGATGACCCACCCCACCACACAAAGCGCAGACCTGCACAGTACAGGCTGCGCTAAAGTGGGTGGGGCTGCCACACCTGTGACAGACCTTGGGTTGCCCCTGGTAGAAGACCTGGATCCTATCGCGTCCAAGGAAGGCGGCTGACGGAATGTGGGCAACTGTACTCCCTGAACGCTTGAGTTTGACGGAAAACGTCCAGGCCCCGGACCAGATCCCGTGCTCATCCAAGTTTTTCTTGGGCATATCCGTCACATCCCCATACCGACCAAGCCAGGTCATAATGTCATAACAAGAAAGTGACTCGTTACGGGTCAAAACGGTAACTTTCTTGACAGAGTTCTGACGGGAAATCGCCTTGACGGCAAAATCCCGCCAGCCGGGCTCGTTCTTTGCCACTTCGTAGTTTGACCAGAAGAGTTCGAGACCCTCTGGCCGTACGAAACTGACATCAAACTCGGATGAACCGTAGGGGTGAATGAGGGCAAAGATGTCACTTGCCCTGAATTCCATCTGAAGGAGGAGCTCAACCACTTTAGAGCGAGGTGGGCACGCATCCTCGCCCCTCCAAATCAGACGGACCACATTCCTACGGTTACTGTCCTGCCCGGTTGTCGGGAGGGACCAGACCACCTCCCCATTCCGCTCTCGGAAAGCCCCCAAACCGTGCCTCTCTATCCAGAAAGACAGGTCGACCTCACCCCTTCCCTCTACCTGGATCGTCCTGTCGCCCCTGCGTAAAGCCTCCAGGAGGCGCTGTTGCAAGTGGCCTCCAGAGCCGGACAGAGATGGGGACCCCCCTGAACCCCCGGCAGTGACATTGGCATAGCTCCTAGAAGCAGCCACTACCGGGGGGGCAGCCAGACCAGACCCAGACCCAGAACCGTCAGTACAGCCACTCACACCACTACTCCCATCTTTATTCCCATTCATACCCGACTTTCCACTCTTACCACTACTAGTCCCACCATCATTCACTCCACTTACACTCCCACATGCACTCCTCTCATCCACAACACTACTACACTCAGCATTCTCACATCCTCCACTCATTACCTGCCTAACAGATTCTGGGCTGGCTGGGACTTGTAGTATAGCTGGTTTAATAATGTTCTTTGCTTTCTTAGCTGTTGCTGGGGTTGACGCCAAGGGCTCCTCCTCCATGGGCGATGTCCCTTCTGGAGTCTGGAGCTGCCCCCCCGGGCGCACCCCAGCTCCGCCCACACTCTCTGACACGCAGGGAATCCCCACCGTGCCAGCTGTGCCCGTCCGCACGGGCTCTGCAGCAGACTCTGACGCCCGGACACTCCCCTCCCTCACAGAGGAGTGCCCCGCAGCGCCCACAGAACATATAGTACTCGGAGGACCGCCCCCTGAGCACCTGGACCCACCATTCTCTGCCAACGGCGCCTGGACACTCCCCCCCCTCACAGGGGAGTGCCCCGCAGCGCCGGTAATGCCCACAGCACTCGGGGAACCGCCCCCCGAGCACGCGGCGGCATAGCTTGCCTCGCCACTTCCCACCATGAGCCCATCCTGCCCCTCCCTACCGGCAGGATGGGTGGGCTTCACATCTATTGCGCCTACAGCCTTTTCAGACGCCATGCTGTACCCCCCTTGCTGGCCCCGGTCCATGACAGGAACGGGGTCTGGCAGTTTGGGGGGCCCAGCAGCCTGAACCAACTTCACAGCTGGCCCAGACTGCTTGAATGAATGAAAAACAAAAGATACCGTTTCCTGAACTTTCTGCTTCTTCCTTTTTTTCACTACATCATTCTTGCCAAGATCTTCACCAAAGGCAAAATCCTCAAAGCGGGTAGGTGACTCCTGCTGCACAATAGCTCTCAGCAAACCCCCACTAGCTGCGTCCTCTTCACAGCTATCCTCCATCTCCCCATCACTGGAAGGTAACGCCACTTGATAGGGCTCTGGGTAGCTATCTTGGGGGGGCTGGGGGTCACATGCACCAGGGGCAGCATCCCCCTCACTCTCCACAGCTTCACCTGACTCTCCATCACCTTCCTCCTCTCCATCTTCCTCCTCACTGCTGTCCTCATGGCTGTCTGCACATGCATGCGGGTTTTTAAATCTTTCATTGTTAGTAAGTTTTTCCTTAAAGAACCCTGCATCCTCAGCAATGTTCCTTCTGGCCTCCTCCACCTCAGCCACCTTTGCCTTAAGAGCCCGCACCTGAGCAGTAAACTTCTGCCTCTTACCTGCAGAGGCATTGTCAGCCTGGTAGCGTGAAAACTTCAGGTCTTCCCTCAGGCTCCTAAGTTTTCTTCCCAACTCTTCATACTCCGCCATCTTGGATTGGATCCGTGACCCATACATCTCCAGAGACTCCCTTGGACCCCGTACCCCCCATTGCTGGGGTTCAGGGGTAGCAGAAGGTCCGCTGTTCTTGGCTGTAGCCTTGCGTCCTTCGGGTTTGGACGGGGGAGCGGGCTCCGCATTTCTGCGGGCCCTGCTGGAACGCCTCACCCCGACCTTGGAACCGGCTGTAGATGCTATCTTCCCCCCTCTCGCCAGCCGGGAACGAGAGGTAGAAGCCCGAGACTCCCTTGGCTCCATGCAGGAAAGCTCTCCCCAGGGGCCTGCCACACCCCTGGGAAGGCAGGTGAAAAACGCTGCTTCTCTCTGTGTGGAAGTCTGGAGCTCAAAGGAGACACACCCGACAACTTCACACACTGAAACTGCTGTGTTCAGAGGATGTGCTCTCTGCTGACACCTCTATCCATGTCAGGAACTGTCCAGAGTAGAATCACATCCCCATAGCAAACCTATCCTGCTCCAGACAGTTCCTGACATGGACAGAGATGTCAGCAGAGAGCACTGTGGTCATACAGAAAATAAAATAAAAAAGAAAAGAACTTCCTCTGGAGTATACAGCAGCTGATAAGTACTGGGTTACGTTTTTTATATAGAAGTAATTTACAAATCTGTTCAACTTTCTGGCACCAGTTGATTTAAAGAAACTTTTTCCGCTGCAGTACCCCTTTAAGGAATAGAAAATAGCGACAAATGATAGACTCCAACATCAACTCCAAATGGCGTTGTTTTCTGCTGGATCGTTGGTACCCGTTATTGTATTAGAGGTGATCCCTGGTTTTCTGGTGCCAAATCCAATCACAGTTGGAGCCTGCTGTTTCCCAGACAGGACCCTAAATATTTTTGAGCTGTATCCCAGGAACACATTCTAAAGCCCACAAGCAACATATACAGATATTCAAGCTCTTAAAGGGGTACTACCCTGGAAACATTTTGTTTTTTTTTTAAATCATCTGGTGCCAGAAAGTTAAACAGATTTGTAAATTACTTCTATTTAAAAATCTTAAAGGGGTTCTCCACCATAAGGTGATTTTATTACGTACCTGGCAGACAGTAATGGACATGCTTAGGAAGGATCTGCGCTTGGGGCTAAATGGCTATGTTGTGAGATTACCATAACACTGTGATTAGCTTTTTGTGAACTGGTATTTCCTGTTTGACTTTTCTTTTTTTGACTACAAATCCCACAATTCCATCTTCCTCCCTCCCACACATAAACCACCCCAACCATTGAAACATAAATGAGCTGCATCCATTCAAAGACCTATGGATTTTAATCAGGGTGCCTACAGCTGTTGCATTAGTTGCAGATTGACCCCTCCACCCATTGAAGCAGACAGGCTCCCTGTCATCAGCTGTCTAGTGAGTCAGGTCTCGGCCGCATTGCAAGCTGGGAAAAATCTGAGACAATAGTCATTTTGTAAAAATAAATATTGGGGTGAAAATCACATAAGAATTGTGAGAAAACCGTCACACACAGGTACAGACACTATATTATGAACAACCCTAACTTTACAGCCGCAGTAGCTTATCAGCTGCTGTATGATTCACAGGAAGTTCTTTTCCTTTTGAATTTCTTTTCTGTCTGACCACAGTGCTCTCTGCTGACACCTCTGTCCATTTTAAGAACTGTCCAGAGCAGAAGAGATTTGGGATTTGCTCCTACTCTGGACAGTTCCTAAAATGGACAGAGGTGTCAGCAGAGAGCACTGTGGTCAGACAGAAAGGAAATTCAAGCATAAAATAACTTTCTGTGGAGCATACAGCAGCTGATAAGTACTGGAAAGATTAAGATTTTTAAATAGAAGTCATGTACAAATCTGTTTAACTTTCTGGCATCAGTTGATTAAAAAAAAAAAAAAAAAAAAAAAAAAAAAAGGGGTACCCCTTTAAAGACATGTGCACGTATCACCTGTATCCAATTCAAGTGTTGATGGTGACAGAAGAGGAGGGGGAGAGAGAGAATTTCTTTTAACCATTTCATTTACTGACTAATCGTGATCTTGTGTCTAGGGTAGTGTTTCCCAATTAGAGTGCCTCCAGCTGTTGAAAAACTACAACTCCCAGCATGACCGGACAGCCATTGGCTGTCCGGGCATGCTGGGAGTTGTAGTTTTGCAACAACTGGAGGCACCCTGATTGGGAAACACTGGTCTAGGGCAACTGCAAAACTGACGTATGTGTATTTAAGTCTTAAGAAGACAGAGCAAGTTCAAGTCAGTAGTGAAGAGGTTAAGGGGCTCTTGGTCATAGTTGGAAGTAATCGGTTTGTCTTCCTCTCTTTCTCACACATTCTACCGTCCGGATCGCTCCCGCTCTCTCTGCACCCCCCAATTAAAATAAAAAGGGGGAAATAAGCCATCACATGGAACGGCTTAGCGTTTAGCTGCAGTTACTTGTGCTCCGGTGATCACAAGTGGTCAGTGACAGAGACTCTACCCAGGGCCATGCAAGGCGAGTTCAGCTGCAGCACAGACAGCAGCCGGTCAGTGTGAGGATAAGTCACTTCCACATGTGGATCAGGGGCATTACTACAGAGGTAGGAGAGGTAGCAGTCACAGCTGGGCCCTGGTGCCTTGTGGATGAACGGCCCCACAACCCCCGGCCACCTCCTTCAAAATTTAAAAGAAACCTTTACATTTGCATAGTATTCGGCAACACAAAAAACGGATACGATATAGGATAAAGCATGACATACAGAGGTTTATTTGTATCAGGTGATCACCTTTTACTATGTTGTCCTTCACAGGAGTGACGTCACCATTCTCTTCACCCACTTTTTAGTTTACAGAATGTACATCACTGTTACGTAGATATTGGTCAAGAGTGATGTCATCTCTTCTCTGATAAGTTATATCATACATTAGTGATGTGACCATTGTCCTTGGAGCAAACAGAGCGGGGGGAACCCCTGGCGTAGTGGCGCCTTGACAGGGGTTTTAGTGGCCCTTCCATATGGAATAGGGGGTAATTTGGGTTACAGGAGGGATGGCAAGGTAATGGGGGGGGTATAAGGGGTTAATTTACTGCTGCCCCTTTAAGGGACGACAGCAGGTGGCTTGAAAGTGGGGTGACAGGGAGGTCATCTGGAGGGTAGGGGGGAGTGTATATAAGGGGTTGCTATGAGGAAGGGTACTCACCAGTCGGTGTGTGGAAGCAGGATGAAGGTCCCGCCCACCCGCCCCTTTTTATTGTTGTTTGGTTGGTTGGGTAGCGATAGGTGGTGTGACGTGTGAAAGGGTCCCGGGGGAGGTAGTAGTTTGAAAAATAAATGTTTGAGATTGTTCAATTGAGTCTCCTGGTGGTGGTTCTGGGCCTCAGGAGTTTGAGGGATGGTGCAGGAGGTTATCTGGGTGCCCCTGGGACAGGTGGTCGCAGCCAGGGGTAAGAGTATGGTGCACAAGTCTGATTGGGGGAGGGGAGTGCCCTCCAGTAAACTTTGGTTATGTTTATATGTATAATATATTTAACTGTTATTTATTTGTTTGTTAAATAAATGAGCCACACGGCCCAATTTTTCTACAATTTGTGTCAGTGTCCTTTTTGGGGAAAAGGGGGTTATAATTGGTTGGGAGTGAGTTTAGAGGGGAAGGGATGTATCTAAAATCCCATCCAGTCCAGATAAGTTGCATCATAAATGAGTGATGTCATTAATCCCCATGACTAGGGGAGTACATGTAAAAAGACAAGAAGCACTCCATAGTGCATTAAAAGGGTAATATAACTGAGCCGATATTATCGGACGCGCTTACCCAATAGGTTGTGCAAAGTCAGGCACAACACTGTAAAAGATATTCAACAATGCAGCCAGTCCCACCGCCGCAACGGTGTAGCAAATGTAGCAAAAACCTCCAAACTCCACAAGGACTTGAATCGGCGCAGAATGGATGAGGAACAAGAAGATCACTAGGCAATTTATTTGGAACAATGCGTTTCGACGCCAGGACAGGCATCTTTTTCAAGTTCGCAACATCTAATGGTCACATAGACATATTTATACAAGCTTAAAACACAACTCAATTAACTTACGGCGTGTGAATCCTCCAGACACGTCGGACCGGAAGTTGTCATCAGGGTCATGGCGCGTCAGAGGAAACACAAGATCAGGGTCACGGCGTATCAGAGGAAACACAAGATGAACGGACCGGAATGCATCAAAACAGTAAGTATCGATATATACATAAAAAATCATAAACTTACACCACTGCATTGAAACACAATAATAATCCGGAACTTCTAAAACTTATCATTATTGATGAGATCCCTGAAGATCAGAGAGATCGCTTTCGCAAACTGATCAATAAGGAATCCTACTGGATATTTAAACTGAAAAGCCTTCATCCTGATGGTTTAAACAAGACGATCGAAAATGTAACATAATTGATACATTTAGGTTTTATTGCTTGTTTTATATCTTTCTATGCACTGTAGACCTCTAAGTTTATGATTTTTAATGTACATATTGATACTTACTATTTTGATGCATTCCGGTCCGTTCATCTTGTGTTTTCTCTGATACGCCATGACCCTGATCTTGTGTTTCCTCTGATACGCCGTGACCCTGATCTTGTGTTTCCTCTGACGCGCCATGACCCTGATGACAACTTCCGGTCCGACGTGTCTGGAGGATTCATGCGCCATAAGTTAATTGAGTTGTGTTTTAAGCTTGTATAAATATGTCTATGTGATCATTAGATGTTGTGAACTTGAAAAAGACGCCTGTCCTGGCGTTGAAACGCGTTGTTTCAAATAAATCGCCTAGTGATCTTCTTGTTCCTCATCCATTCTGCGCCGATTCAAGTCCTTGTGGAGTTTGGAGGTTTTTGCTACATGACTAGGGGAGCGTAGAGTTCCGCTGCGGTTGCACACTAACAACCCCACCCATCTATCAACCCTTCCCCTTCTACCTTAAGAGCCACAGACAAAGGCAAAGGCCACAGCGGACTCAACTTTTATTTAACAAAACCCAAAATATATTAAAACATCGTATATACAAAAATATTCTCCAAACATAAATAACATAAATAACAAGATAAACACATAACAATCAGGGTTAACATATCTTCCCAACCGATAAAACCAACCATTCTGGACGGGGACCTGAAGGCAGCTTCTCATCCAGGCCGGTCTCCTACTTTGCCTTTGGTCGATCAACACCACCTTCGGAGACCACATGTCCCTTCCGCCAGGGACCCCCATGTTTAGCTGGCTCCCGACCCAGTTCCACCCCGGTTGTTATGACCAGGACCTCCACCATCTTCCAGCATGCCTCCAAATCCCCTTCCAGCTCACGCCGCCGTGACAGTATTAACCAACCCCCCACGTAACCACCAAAATTCCCTCTACTAACAGGGCAGCGGGACACGCTGATCTCCCGGTGAATGGACCCTCCTCTTCCTCCCACTATCCCCTGGAAGTGCACAACAAGTAAAATGATATAGACAGCGCAGACAACATAAAAAAAAAAAAAGCACAAAAGTGGTTTTGGTGCAAGTCAATGTGCAAAATAAAAACACACTGCACACACAATTTTGCAGGTGCACACAAGTTGATACATTTCCACCCATGTTATATTGTATACGAGTTGCATCATTAAAGGGGTAGTCCAGTGGTGAAAAACGTATCCCCTATCCTAAGGATAGGGGATAAGTTTGAGATCGCGGGGGGTCCGACCGCTGGGGCCCCCTACAATCTCTCTGTACGGGGGCCAGGCTCTCCGGCCAGATAGCGGGTGTTGATCTCCGCACGAAGCGGCGGCCGACACGCACCCTCAATACATCACTATGGCAGAGCTGGAGATTGCCGAAGACAGCGCTTCGGCTTTGCCATAGAGTTGTATTGAGGGGGCGTGTCGGCCGCCGCTTCGTGCGGAGGTCGACAAGCCGCCTTCCCGCGGGCTGTCGGGGCTCCGTACAGGAGATCGCGGGGGGCCCCAGCGGTCGGACTCCCCGCGGTCTGCAACTTATCCCCTATCCTTAGGATAGGGGATAAGTTGTTCACCACTGGGTCACCACTGGACTACTCCTTTAATACTTTACATTTAAAGGAGTACTCCAGCGCTGCTTTTCTTTATCCTATTCTGCCCGGGCTGCAAAAAACAATAACAAACCTTAAAGGGGTACTCGGTGGAAAAAAACATTTCTAATTAATTGGTGCCAGAAAGTTAACCAGATTTGTGAATTACTTCTATTAAAAATGTTTAGTCTGACCACAGTGCTCTCTTGTGACACCTCTGTCCATGTCACGAACTGTCCAGAGTAGGAGCAAATCCCCATAGCGAACCTCTCCTCTGGACAGTTTCTGACATGGACATCTGTCACCAGAGAGCACTGTGGTCAGACTGAAAAGAACTGTACAACTTCCTCTGGAGCATACAGCAGATGATAAGTACTGGAAGGATTGAGATTTTTTTTTTTTTTTTTATAGAAGTAATTTACAAATCTGTTTCACTTTCTGGAAACAGTTGATTTGAAGAATTTTTTTTCCACCGGAGTACCCCTTTAATTGATACCATGCACTGCTTAAAGGGGTACTTTGGTGGAAAGCTAGTAGACATTTTTTTTTTTTTTTTTTTTTTCAAATCAACTGGAGGCAGAAAGTTATACAGATTTGTAAATGACTTCTATTTAAAAATCTTAACCCTTCCAGTACTTATCAGCTGCTGTGTGCTCCAGAGGAAGTTGTGTAGTTCTTTCCAGTCTGACCACAGTGCTCTCTGCTGACATCTCTGTTTGTGTCAGGAACTGTCCAGAGCAGGATAGGTTTGCTATGGGGATTTGCTCCTACTCTGGACAGTTCCTGACACGGATGCAGGTGTCAGCAGAGAGCACTGTGGTCAGACTGGAAGGGTTAAGATAAAAAAAAAAAAAAGTAATTTACAAGTCTGTTTAACTTTCTGGCACAAGTTGATTTAATTTTTTCCCACCATAGTACCCTTTTAATTTCCCCTGCAGGGGTACTGCAGGTGAATTGGACACTTGTTGCTGGGCTTCAGGGGTTACTCCGCTCACCAGCATCCGGAATATTGAGTTCCGAACGCTGTGTGCGGGCTTGTGACGTCATGCCCCCTCCCACAGACTTGCATTGAAGGAGCAGGACGTGACGTCACATGACGAGGTGTGCCATCACGAGGGGGCGGGCGTCAACACGGATGCCCGCACACAGCGTTCGGAACTCAATATTCCAGACGCTGGGTAGCGGAGTAACTCTTTCAACAAAGTTTGGTGGATCAACTGGGTTTCCAGCGGCAGGACACTTTGTCATCACTTTTTGTTCTTTGAACTTGTGCCAGAAAAGATGGCAAAGCTGCTTAGATGGTCTCCATTATTGCCTCTGCATATTACTTAGAATTTCCTAATGGCTCATCTACATAAGGTGATATTGTCCTATTCATGAAGACGACTATTGGGGTGATAAACTTCCATGCATCAATAAGAGATTGCTCAAATCTTCATGTATAAATGATCCGTTTCTTTAGGGGTACCGGATCTTTTTATCGTTCATCAATGACCATTTTACTCCCTTACAAGGGGTAATTATCATTATAGGAGCTCATAAATGTTCACGTCTCAATGATAATTGCTTTGTGTGAATGGGCTTTTATTACTTATCCAAAGACCTAAAGTGATAGGAACAGAGAGTTTAAAGGCAATGGCAGAATATACTCTGTATATAGTCCCCTATCTGCTGCCATATCTGGCCTTACACAATAGATGTTGGTCAACCCTATTCATTTCTGAACTCCAATGTGTATGGGGCCAGCAGAACTGTCCCCCAACACCTACCATAATGGCAGCTCTTGGCCTGAGAGTGAGAAGACTGCTGTGGGTCAGATTGGTGGAACCCTTGATGATGTCAAATTAAACATTACATATAGCGTTACACAGCCAAATGGAAACCAGATAATGAATTGTTGTGCCAAGTCCTTCAGGCTAGTGCCATGCCTTGTCTTGTCCCTTCGGTGCTAGGACCGTGCAGATCTGTGCTGTCACTATTGATGGTAATGCAATCTGGGCGTAGTTCTGCTGATAGAATTAACATGTGCATTTTTTCAGAGGATCAATTACAGCGGTGGAATTTTCTGCCACTGAAATTCTGCAGCGTGAAACAGGTTAGTAGAAGGCCCATTTACACCAATGTTAAAGTTCATACAGCCAAATTCCCAAGCGCAATTCTGTGCGGAAATTCCATAGTGTGAACATAGCCTAATCCCTTGTGTCATCATCTTTTTTCACTTTGTTTAAACATTTTGTAGTTACCTTTCTTCCTGAGAATTCTTAAGTGTCAATAAATATGGTTGCCATTGCCGTCCTACATTCCTTGAGTTCAAAGGTAAGCAAGTCTACTCATTGGGGGAGATTTATCAAAACCTGTGCAGAGGAAGAGTGGTGCAGTTGCCCATAGCAACCAATCAGATCGCTTCTTTCATTTTCCACAGGCCTCTAAAGAAGCCTGTGGAAAATGAAAGAAGCAATCTGATTGGTTGCTATGGGCAACTGCACCACTCTTCCTCTGCACAGGTTTTGATAAATCTCCCCCATTTTGTAAATTTTTAGGAGCCGAGATATAATACTATACAACTAGGTATGTTTGTCATTGTTTCCTCTGGGACAACCTGTTGAAGACCACCGACAGATGTACAAACCAAATATTCCTCTTAGAGTTGGGGTGGGGTGGGGTGGGGTTAAGGGTGCTATGAAGGAAAATAATATGTCTCTATAAATTGCCCTGCAAACCATATTATCTGATTTACAATCCCGAGGTCCCAAGGTTTTATCTATTTTGGCTCATTTGTCTATGGTTGGACCATCTCTTGAGTCCAGCTGTGACATCAAGGATCATAATTATATCATTAGACGTTTGACCTACGAGTTTACGTTCTGAGCAGAGTATTTTGCCAGTGACGGTTCAGTGTTTTCCTTCATGCCGTGTTTATAAATGTAACTTACACCGGGGTCAGAAGCAACTTGGAGGGACCATGCGCCACACCAGGGGAAGAACGAAATTGGAGAAGGGGTCGGAGGCCCCCAATTCTCACTTAGGATGGAGCTTGGGCCGCTGACTCCTAACTAAATTACCTCATTGAAGAGGTGAGTGTAATCCGATCTCCATTGAAGAGCTAGCTCCTGGCCTGTGTTTGAAACAAGACTATTTATGGTGAAACAGTTTGTAATATTACCGGGGAGAAACCTCATATGCTCTTTGCCTTTTTGTATCGGGAAACTTTTACCTTGTCACATACCAGTTTATGTGCCTATACTATACCTGTATTTGTAAGTCTATTTGGTGACAATACATTATCCTGACAAACTCAATCTATACAGTGTTATCTGGATTACAACAAAATAAAAGGTGTAGGCTCATAAAAACAACCCCTGTCAAGGAAAAACTTTTTTTTTTTCTTTTATAAATCAACTGATGCCAGAAAGTTAAACAGATTTTTAAATCACAATATGAATTCGAGTAGAATACAGACATAGCGCACATCTACAATCTTGTATAATGATCTGGTTGCTTCTCAGCACAATATCAAAAACTAACAGGTTGTTAGTATACATTTTTGATCAAAAAGTACAAGCCCACTCGCCACGTCAAGGCCACCTATTCAGAGTGGGTCCCTAACGTCCCTAGCATAAAATGGCGTAGCACCGGGCGGCGACCACCACCGATGCGACACAGGTGCCCACGGGGGGGGGGAGCGACCCACTGGCAGAGCGGCCCCAATGCCTCTCAAACCAGTCTATGGGCCGCACCCCCCCAACGAGACACAGCGCCACGGCAGCAACGGACGCCGCCCCGCACCACACCAGTGTGAACAAGGTGTAATGGCTCACTTACCTTGCTCTCCCAGTCAGACTGGGAGGCTGCTAGGAGTGAAATGGCCCTAGTGTGGCTAATTACCACCTATATAGGTTTGGGCTGAGGGGGTGGGGAAGAGTGCAGCACATGTTCAAAAAATAAAAATAAAAAAAAGGAAGGATAGAAATCACAATATGAATTCGAGTAGAATACAGACATGGTCGCACATCTACAATCTTGTATAATGATCTGATTGCTTCTCAGCACAATATCAAAAACTAACAGGTTGTTAGTATACATTTTTGATGCTGCCGTGGCGCTGTGTCTGCAGGCGGGTGCGGCCCATAGACTGGTTTGAGAGGCATTGGGGCCGCTCTGCCAGTGGGTCGCTTCCCCCCCCCCCGTGGGCACCTGTGTCGCGGCGGTGGTGGTCGCCGCCCGGTGCTACGCCATTTTATGCTAGGGACGTTAGGGACCCACTCTGAATAGGTGGCCTTGACGTGGCGAGTGGGCTTGTACTTTTTGATCAAAAATGTATACTAACAACCTGCTAGTTTTTGATATTGTGCTGAGAAGCAATCAGATCATTATACAAGATTGTAGATGTGCGCTATGTCTGTATTCTACTCGAATTCAGATTTTTAAATTACTTCCATTAAAAAAATCTTAATCCTTCCAGTACTTGTTAGCAGCTGTATACTACAGAAGAAATAGTTTATTTTTGGATTTCTGTTCTGTCTGACCACAGTGCTTTCTGCTGGAACCTCTGTCCAGGACAGTTCATTAAATGGACAGAGATGTCAGCAGAGAGCACTGTGGTCAGACAGAAAAGAAATTCCAAAAGAAAAGAATCTCCTCTCTAGTATACAGCCGCTAATAGGTACTAGCAGGATTAGGAATTTGTAATAGAAGTAATTTACAAATCTTCTGGCACCAGTTGATTAAAAAAAACAAAAAACAATATGGATGTCATAGAGGGGAGTCACAGGGCCAGCGGCATGTGACGTTACGCCTCCGCCCCCGTGTGACGTCACGCTCCGCCCCTCAATGCAAGCCTATGGGAAGGGGCGTGACATAGGCTTGCTTTGAGGGGGCGGAGAGTGACGTCAAACGGGGGCGGAGCCTTGACGTCACAACGCTCCGGCCCGTGATAGACAGTAATCAGACCCGGAGCGAACACACTCCAGGGACTGATTATAAACAGGGTGCGGCGTGCAAGATTACGGGGTCCCCCAGTGGCGGGACCCCCGCGATCAGGCATCTTATCCCCTATCCTTTGGATAGGGGATAAGGTGTCTATGTGCCGGAGTATCCCTTTAATAGCAAATTCAGGTTACCCTTTGCTGCCACCACTGGTGAGCTGTATGCATGTGTAAGAATATATAGAACCTTGGTCACGTCAGTTAGTTTCTATGCAAAAAAAATTGTAGAAGGACTGAGGGAAAAGTCTCCCAGATCCAACCCTTTCTCCTCAGGGAACTGGTGCATTCACACCACGTTTTAGCAATACAGTTTCCCGTATCAGGTTTTTTATGAAAAACTGATTCCTCAAAACCGGACTAAACTGTATCAAAACGTGTGTACAAATTTTAACCCGTATACAGTTTAAAAAATGTTGCATCCGTTTTTTAAGAAAAAAACATATACGTTTTTAACTTTTCACTCCATTATGAATAAAGTTTTGACTTGTTTGATTGAAATTCTAAGAAAAAAAAATTGTGCAGTCAAAAACCGGATGGTGAAAACCGGATGGAACCGTACACACATACAGTTCTGTACGGCTCTCATGGACTCCCATGTTAAAAAAACGTATACGGTTTAATACAGTTTTTCATCCGGATCAAAAACCATGGTAGGCTACGGTTTTGGGTACGGGAAAAAAACTGACAAAACCGTACAGGGTGCAAAACGGACACAACCGGATGCATCTTTTGCCACACGATTTTCAGTGGAAAGTTAATGCATACGGTTTTCAATACAGTTCCATATGGTTTTCACATAGAAAATGTATACAGGAACTGTATTGCAAAAACGTGGTGTGAATGCACCTTTACTCAACCAGGGTTGTCTTTAGCCAGAAAAGAGTGAGGTTGTCTCCCACCTCTGCTACTGCTGGGATAAGTTTAGGCCTAGTTAGCAACCTGTTCAAGCTAAAGCCTGCAGCAAGGAAGCCCAGGTCCAGTTGCTATAATTTACACGGAGGCAGATCAGATTGTAGTGATCATGGCCCCATGTTGCATTCAGGATGTTTTTACCCAAGTAATTGCTCCTAAAATCCTGCTTCTGCTCCAAAAAAAGGTTGTCTAGTCGAAAGAGGGAAATAACTGAGCAAGGACTCTTCTGCAAATACTAATATCTTTGTGGGCTTTTACAAACAACCATGTCACAAACAACCTTAGCATACACCCTGTGCAGCAAACTGTCTTCCAAGTATCTATGCCACAGTGAACCAACCTGTGTAGGCCCTGTACAGTTCAGTATAGTCTAATTGGGCTGTACAGATCCACTAGAAACTTAAAGGGGTACTCCACTCCTAGACATTTTATCCCCATCTTATGGGGGCTAAGATGTCTGATTGCAGGGGTTCCACCGCTGGGGACCCCCGCAATCTCCCTGCTGCACCTGGTATTTGTTAAGAGCGTCGGGTGCAGCTCCGGAGGCTCATGATGTCACGGCCATGCCCCCTCAATGCAAGTCTATGTGAGAGGGCTTGACGGCCGTCACGCCCCCTCACATAGACTTGCATTGAGGGGGCGTGGCTGTGACATCATGAGCTGGGCACGGCCGTGACGTCACGAGCCTCAGCCCCGCATCGCCAGTCATCTGGCATGGAGCGAAGTTTGCTCCGTGCATCAGATGTCTGGGGTGCCGCAGCTGCGATGCCGCTGAAGACCCCCGCAATCTCGGCTGCAGCACCCCAAACATTGGATAGGGAATAAGATGTCTGGGGGTGGAGTATTCCTTTAATTCATAAACTTTTAGTCAGTCCAACTGCTCACCGAATAACTAGCAAGGAAACCGTGACGAGGTTCTATACATCCATCCTGATGTCTTGCCAGCCATGTGAAGTGCACCACACTGGAAAAGGTTTTATGAGATTTGAAGAATTTTTCTTCTTCAAGAAACAGCTCCACTCTTATCCATGGGTTTCGTCTGGTATTGCAACACAGCCCTGATGCTGCCATAGCCCCATTATGTCTGGAATCTGAGCTGGCACAAATCCTTGTTTCCTTCTGTTCACAACACATTTTTAGAAAAGCAGAGATGTGCGCTGTCCCCAGAGAGAAGTTTGCACCACATGACACAAGGTTTTCACGACCTAAGTGAAGGCTTAAAAGGGCATCAATGAGGGACATATGTCATGTAAAGTTGCGTGGATCATTAGGTAACGTAACGCTTGTAAGATTTTGTAATGTTCTTTAAAAATTAATTATGTAATATGTACAGTGTATCCCCACACACTTCCCAAACTGCATGTAACATCTGCTCTGGGGGTGGTGATAGTGACACGTGTTACTACATGGGGTCCTATCTTTATATGGTTTCATATCTTATATGGAAAACACCCTTTATCTAATATATTTCAAGTAACACAGTGTTTTTGATGATTACATTATTATGGCATTTATGTTATTTAGGCAGTACTGGAACACAAACTTGAAGCAGTTGACTAGGTTAGGCCCTAATAGGGCATTTAGGCATCATACATGGGAACCTGTTTGGGAACCAGATCATAGCGCTAAGTATCAGTGGCTTTCGTTCTGCTGGATCCAACCTATTTTGGTAATTTGAATGGCCTCCATGTAATACTATGATATTACTGCTTTTATTTCAAGATGGGGTTATTATGATAAAGCCTATTAAAAGGGAACGTGCCATCAGAAAGGGACCTATTGTTTAAATCAAGTTTTAAGTTAAATATATTTTTAAGAATTTTTCTTTTATTATATATTAGATTTCTTTCATCTTTTATTCTACTATCAATATTATAATGTAATCCTATATGCAGTTTTAATTCCAGTCACTAGGCCTAATATTAATGTGGTGGCGCTGTTAACTGAAAACTTGCAGGAACTTTTACTGAGGAGTTTCTGTGCATGTAATAATAGTAACAGTCCAGATAACAGAGTCTCTTTACATAAAGCTTGAGCAGCGATTGACAGTCGGTTGGGATCAGATAAGCCCAATTTAGCTCCTTAGGGATTGTATAGCAGAGATCCGCTGGATTTAGGGGAGTAATTAGGTCCAGTGATCTTGCGCTGAGTAGCGGGGAATTGCTTAGTCTATCCGCTAGGTTAGAGGCCTAGGCCGCAAGGCTTTGGCCTAGCAAATTTTTGCCTTTTAAGCTGCGGAGGACTTACCTCTTCCAGAGTCAGCAACCCAAGAGAGGGATCAAGATGGCGCAGGTCCCTTATATGGGCAGGGGCCGGACGTTTTGGATTGGTCCGTAACGACTGTCACTCACCGTTAGAGTGCATTGTGGGTGAACACGTCACGGGAACCTCCAAAGGTCCTGTAGCAAAACCATAGAGTTTCAACCTGATCACGTGACCCGCAGGTCCTGCTACGCTCCGAACAGGTAGATAACTAAATATATACATATTTATTCCTATACTTATATTAACATTAAATAGAACTGCTATATAGTCATGGACTAAGTGAGAGGTGACAAGGGGAAAACTACAAAAGAGCGACCCCGACGTCCTAGGGACTCTGACTATGGGGACCTCTATACAGGTAACGTATAAAATACGGTACCAGGACACCACATTAAGCTAAGACGTTCTATTTTGTACAGATCACTTCCCAGTAGTGTTCTCCTTATTAACACAGACAGGAGGGAATGGTGACACCAGTATATACAGACCCCCTCATAAAATGACATTTACACAGGTCACAAAGCATGCCTAGAAAACTTTCCCATACTAGTGAATAGGGTCCACTCCCATCTATTGTTGCCTATGTCCATGGGGCTAGCTGTAAAACAAATTTATAAATGTTGTTAAAGGGATACTTTGCCCCGTATCCAAAGGGGATAAAATATCTGATCACAGGGGTCTCATCTCTGTGCAGCACGCTGGGTGCATGCGGCGGGGGATTGTGACGTCACGGCCCCCTCCCATAGACTTGTATCGACGGGGTGTGCCGTGACACGTGGCTGTGATGTCACCACACCCGCCGCCCGCTCTAAGTGTTTGGAACAAATTGTTCCGAATGCTGGAGCAGCAGAGTACCCCTTTAAAAGCAGCTCCATCAAGATGACTGCCCCCTAATAATAATGTCTAAAAAATAACACCAAAAAATTACATTAAGTAAATAAATAAAAAAAAAAAAAAACATTCTTCAGTATCTGACTGTAATTAGTGGAAAAAAAATCTAGATGGTACATTCATTAAAAATGTTTTTGTTTTGGCTACCTTAAATTTTAGCTTTACTAAGACAGACCTGTGATCTGTGACTACCGCTCAGCTACATGCCTCCTATCTCATCACTGATCCCTTAGATTGGCTGATGTACACACTAGTCTATCATGGGCTGACAAAGCAGTCAGTGCATGGAAACTAGATTTGTATTTTAGCAAGGGCAGGTGATTATAAAGTGAGAAGATAAAGATCATTAGGTAATTGTCATACTTAGACTGAGGGTAAAGCACCTTAGGCTGGGTTCACACTACAGAATTTTATAGCGGAATTCTGCTTTGAAATTATGGTGCAGCAGATTCCAATTGCTGTCACAGGGATTCTGCTGCACAGTGCCCTTTTTAAGAGGAATACACCCAGAATCAGTGGCGGACTGACAACACTCAGGGCCCCTGGACCAAATCAAGCAAGGGCCCCCAGTCGGCCCCTGGCCACACCTCTGCCCTGCCCCTACTCTACCCAAATCCCTCCTCATACACCACTTCTACATACAAAATAAAATGAACTATATATAACGTAGGTAAGATAATTTTCCATGACCAATAATACCTGTATATAAGGAGTAAATATATACCACCACAGAATAATTGGATAATACCAACATACTGTACTGAATTAAACCACTATACACCCACACCAGTGTTTCCCCCATACAGTTCCCAAATAGCGGTAGATACCAGATGTACACAGGATCTGTATACCATATAAGTGATTATATACAGGGCCATACAGAGATAGACACCAGCTGTACACAGGATGTGTATACCATATAAATGATTACAGTTACATTTGAGGACATTTTTTCCTATCAGTGTCGTCCTTTTTCGTTTTCTTCTTTGTTCGCATCAGACCGCCTTGTCAATTTCTTCAAGCCAAAACATATGTAAGACAAACATGTTACACTCTGCATTTTTACAGTGCCCTCCCCTCCTCTACACAATCTCCCCATCTATAGGCCCCAAACTGTTATAATGCCCTACTGCCCAGTAAAAGGGCAGGTAGGTAGGTAGCCAGGTAGGTATGTAAGTAGGTGTGTAATTAGGTAGCCTGGTATATAAGTATCCAGTTAACTAGCTAGGTACTTTGTCATTACATCCCTTATTTTACCATAACATTTATGGCGAAAGCAAATAACAATATTGGTGGGTCGAATTTTCTTTTAAAAACAGCGCAGTTTGCAAATTTTGGAGGGGTTTGTTACTACACAAAAATGACACATCGGCCCACATTTATCAAACTGTGTTAGAGAAAAAATAGAGTGATTTTCTCACAGCAACCAATCACAGCTCAGCTTTCACTTTACCAGAGATCGTTATCTGAGCTGTGATTGGTCGCTGTGGAAAAATCACTCTATTTTTTCTCTCACACAGGTTGATAAATCTGGTCCATTATCTTTATCATGATAATAGTATATTATTACAACGATACCTACATTATATAGGTTTTGTATTATTTTACTACTTTAAAAAATTATAGCTTTTTGTAGGAAAATGTGTATGTTTCAAATCATCCTCTTACCCCTATAACTCTTATTTTTCCATATATGGGGATGTATGAGGGCTCATGATCTGTAGTTTTTATCTGTACCATTCTTGTTCAGGTTGGACTTTTTGATCTTATTTATTTTAGAAATTTTTATATATGAAGGTCTAAAAAGTGACCAAAACTCAGAAATTCTGGACAAATGATTGATGTCATTCCAAAGCAAAATTGGTGGCACAAAATACAAGCCCTCATATAGTTCTGAAGGTGGAAAATTTAAAGCGTTATGATTTTTAGAAGAGGAGGAGGAAAAAACCAAAGTTCAAAAATGAAAAAGCCCTGAGTCCTATACAGTGACCCCCCGACCTACGATGGCCCCGACATACGATCATTTCAACATGCGATGGCCTCTGAGAGGCCATCGCATGTTGAAGGCAGCATCAACATACGATGCTTTTGCATGTCGGGGCCATCGCATAAACGGTTATCCGGCAGCGCAGACTGCGTCAGCTGCCGCTGGATAGCCGTTTACAGTGCCCCGTGTGCTCCGGTGATGGTCTCCTACCTGTCCTCGGGGCTCCGGAGCGTCCTTTCCACGATCCCCTCCATCCCGGCACTCTCCTTCGTCGTCATCACGTCGCGCGCACGCCGTCCCGTCATCCAATAGGAGCGGCGTGCGTAGTGACGTGATGGCGGTCGACGGAGAGCGAGGATCCCGGGGAAGCAGAGACGTCCGGAGCGGCGGGGACACCACGGGGACGCGGCGGCAGCGATGGAAGGCGACATCCAGGGCAGCGGTGACGGTCCGGAGCAGCGGGGACAGGTGAGTACAGCTTCCTATACTTTACATTGCACGGATCCCTCAACATACGATGGTTTAAACAAACGATGGTTCATTTGGAACGGATTACCATCGTATGTTGAGGGACCACTGTATTAAAGTTTTCTCACCATTTTAAGTCCCTATAGGGAACTATCACATGAAACCTTTTGTTTGCAAACACTGTACAATGCTGTACTATAGCACTGCAATGATCAGTGTTATTGCTGTTCTATTTATACAGGCTGCCTATATTCTTGGAGCGCCAATCTGACAGCATTGAGCACATACATTTTAACACTTTTAGACACTGCCATCAACTTGGATAGCGGCGTCTAAAGTGTTAAAGGAGAACTCCGGAATAAAAACTTCAGCCGCAACGAAGTCCCGACTCAATCGGTGATAGGCTGAGCGACAGTGTGGCAGCAGGTGTTGGGGCCGAAAATGTCATCCTGCCGCTCAGCCTATCGCCGGCTGAGTCGAGACTTTGCTGCGGCCGGTGATTGGCTGAGCGCAGTATGACTCGCCGACCACCGGCAACCAGGCAGAGGGTCGCGGCAGAGGCCGGAGCCGGTTACCGGAGGCACCAGGGGAGCGAAGGAAGGTATGTACCTGTTTATTTTTTTTTACTGCCGGCAGTATGGGGGACAATTTTCCTATTCCTGGAGTTCTCCTTTAATGTCGGACATCAGCCTGATTGGTGATGTCTGGCATTAGCCGAGGGTTCCAGCTAATGATTTATACAGTGGGTGGATTTAACACAGTGGGAGCAGGCACAGTGCTTACATGCATGTCTTGCGTCCTTAGGGCTCATTCACATGGACAGATCTGCAGCGTATTTTACGCTGCGGATCCGCCGGCAATGGACCCTACAGTGTGCATCCATCTGTGCCTGCTCATAGCAGCAATCCGCCTCTATGAGCAGACACGCTTTGATATGTGAGTCACCGCACGCATGCGCAGTATACTCACACACATCGCGGCTGCTCTCAGCCTAGCTCAAGGAGCAGGAAGTAGCTTTTCTGACTGGGGATCCGGGACAAGTGTCCTGGCTTCTCAGCAGCTGCAGTGGGCCCTTTACCCGGCCAGGCCCTCAGACCACGTCCAAATGGACCGGCCGGTCAGTCCGTCCCTGCCCAGAATACATTACCAACTATGGGGGCAGCAATGTAGGAGATTCCGTAATGTGAATCTATCTTTAGGGTATTATTGCACAGGCAGAGTCATTCATTATGCTAGTAGATCAAGATTAAAAAACCTTTTACATGGCTCCCTTGTTGTAAAGTTTCGCTGGGTCGTGCACGTAGTCCTATATTTCCCTATCTGCCAGCCACACGTCACTTATTACATGTAACCAATGAACAATGATTTTTAAATCTGTTTATAAAAATGTGAACACTGGGACTATTACAAAGGATAATGTGGGAGATTTAGCAAAACCTGTGTAGAGGAAAAGTGGCGCAGTTGCCCATATTAACCAATCAGATCGCGTCATTCATTTTTTAAGAGGCCAGTGAAAAATGAAAAAAAACAGTCTGGTTGCTACAGCAACTGCACCACTTTGATAAATCTCCCTCATAACAATGTTAAATAGAGGCTTCAGTAGGGGGTGGCCGGAGAGTCCCTATAGGGGGTGGTATTCCCATCTTTAACATTGCTGGCACATTCACAGGACTGTAAAGCTCGACAACCATATCAATGAGGTATTTATGGCATTTCCGGTGAATATACCATAAAAAAGAATGGGACTGTATTACAGATCCATGTTTTGTGAGCTAAATTAAAGAATACCTCACATGATCTTGTTACATTTTATAATCCTGCCAGTTCACTGCCCCCATCATGATAAACCACCCCCGGCCTTTATTTTTATTATTTGTTAGTTTTCTACCTTGATATTTTTCTGTATTTTCTGCTCAGTCTCAGTCAGATTCACAGACTGGGAAGGGGCATTCCCCAGCAGGAGTGACATCATCTGAAGCCATACAGGGGAGAACTTCCTCCCTCACTCTGCTAAACACAGCCCAGAGCAGTTCAGTGTGTGAGATGAGCTCTGATTGGATAAGGCTGCACACACCCCCCTCAGCATTATCTGATTTTGGACTTCTGTCAGGCCACCAGGAGTCCAAAGTCTGTGCAAGAGATGGGGGAAATGTGCTCTGGACAAGTAGGGAGACACCTAGTGGCAGCCTCCATTTACCCTTATGGTGCATATTACAGGGTTTGTCATAATTAAACAAATATAATTATTTTATGTTTTTTTTACTTTCCAAACTTATAATTTAGCTAATTATTTTATCCTGCAAAATTAAAAGTTCGATTTTTACTTCCAGTTTTGCATTGCATTGAATTGCATTCATTTCCTTCTAGCATTAATTGTGTGAATACATGTTTATATACTCATTGCTTCGTTTGTTTATGTGTAGTTTATGCTTGTACGGCTGTGTGTGTAGATAGGTGATTAGGTTTGTGTGTAACAGGATATGTACGTGTGGACACAGTGTATTATGTATGGATTAACGTAATTGTATAAATAACTGGTCATTGCATGTGTGTGTATGAAGTACTTGTAGTCTTTGGTGACTGCGAGTATGATTGGGGGAGGGGGCTGCTAGTTTGAGAGGGTCTCTGAGGTTACCACATTAACCTTTGACCTACGCAGACCTGGGTTCAAATCCCAGCTGAGCTCCCAAAGTCGAATGAGTTTGGTAATTATCAGCTTCATCCCCAGAGGGCTTTTATCTCCAGCAGAAATCCAGGCCTCAATTAGCCCTGTGGAGGAGAAGGGCCCCGTGTTAGAATAGCAGAGGGTGCTACAGGGCACTCGGAGGCAGTGTGCGCCTTTACACATTCCATTAAGTGCCGGGAAGAGAAGTTAGGGCTGAGGCCATGATGCTGTAATTGATACTGTCAGGGTGTAAATACCACAGAAAAAGTGGTAGATTCATGGACTACACTTCAAGGCGGGATGGAAATCAAAGACTCCATTGATCACGTTTTCATCATTTCTTTTACTGTTATTTCGGACAGAGAAATTCATTAACAATCCAGTAATTCGGATCCTCTGCTAATCCGACATTTGGTGAAATTTTACAGGATTACAGAATAAAACCTTAGGAAGCAACTCATGAAGATAAGTGATAGTACTGGATTGTTATGTTCTATTCTTCTGGCTTTTATCTTGAAATTTCTCTACCTTAACCCCTTAAGGACGCAGCCCTTTTTCACCTTAAGGACTGAGCCCTTTTTCGCAATTCTGACCACTGTCACTCTACGAATTAATAACGCGAAAACGCTTTTACCGAATATTCTGATTCTGAGATTTTTTTTCGTGACATATTCTACTTTATTTTGGTGGTAAATTTTCGGCGTTACTTGTATCCTTTTTTGGTGAAAAATCCCCAAATTTCATGAAAATTTTTAAAAATTTTCATTTTTCTAACTTTGAGGCTCTCTACTTGTAAGGAAAATGGATATTCCCAATAAATTGTATTTTTATTCACAAATACAATATGTCCACTTTATGTTGGCATCATAAAATGAACATATTTTTGGTTTTTGAAAAAATTAGAGGGCTTCAAAGTAGAGCAGCAATTTTCAAAAAAATTCATGAAAATTGCTAAATCAGAAGGGACAGATGTTACAGAACTGCAACTCCCAGCATGCCTGGGCAGTCCAGGCATGCTGAGAGTTGTAGTTTGGCACCATCTGGAGGGCTACCATTTGGCACCACTGTAACAGTGGTCTCCAAACTGTGATCCTCCAGATGTGGCAAAACTACAACTCCCAGCATGCCCAGACAGCCTTTGGCTCTATGGGAATGCTGGGAGTTGCAGTTTGGCCTTCCTAGTGGTTGCCACAGTAAAGATCATTTTACTTTCACTTTCAATTCCCCCCCCCCCCCACCGTCGATTCCCTACCTGATCCAGTATCCAGCAGTCTCCCGCGAAGATACCGGGTCCCCAGGCATCTTCTCCTGCAGGTACGGCCTCCATCTTCTTCCCACGATCCCCTCGAGATCCAGGGGCGGGCAGAAAGGGGGTTGCCATGGCAACCCCCTGTCCTGCGCTGCCATCGGTCAGAACTCCGTTCTGACTAATGGCAGGGGATAGGAGGAGATCACAGCTCTGCGACCTCACTCCTATCCCTTAGGCTGATCGGGGCTGTCGCTGACAACTCCGATCAGCCTTATTTTCCGGGTGATTGGGTCACCAGAGACCCGATCAGCCCGGAATTGGAGAAAATCGCATGTCTGAATTGACATGCGATTTTCTCCGATCGCCGACATGGGGGGGGGGGGGGAGTCTCAGGACCCCCTGGGCAATGTGCTGGGGTGCCTGCTGAATGATTTCAGCAGGCATCCCAATCCGGTCCCAAACCGGCTAGCGGCGGGGACCGGAATTCCCACGGGCGTATCCATACGCCCTACGTCCTTAAGGACTCGGGATGCAGGGCGTATGGATACGCCCGGCGTCCTGAAGAGGTTAACAAATGACTTTTATATATTTTGACTTTTATATATTAAATGATAAAACAGAATATATAATAATCAGGTACCTACTGGGAATTTTATCATATTTAGTGTGGGTATTGTGTGGGTATTGAGTCTCCGAGCTGCCATTGGGAGACTTGTTGGGCATGCAGGGCTCTTCTGGGAAAAAAAATATTCATATTGGATCTCATCCAGAAGGTGAAGAGCATGCTCTCTAGTGCCATCTATTAGAAGTAACTTCCCTGTTAATCAATGACTGACCCCTTAGGCTGTGTTCACACATTTAGGTTTTTAATTGGAATTACAGAATACAAGGCCAGGACTGGATCTGAAAGCAGGAGAAGTCTCAGTTTTTTTCTTTAAATATGTTCTTCATTTATGATCTGTTGCTGGTTTGTATTCAATAATTGTAATAAAAAATCAGAAGGTATAAACATATCCTTAAAGGAGAACTCCGGCCCTAAGACATCTTATCCCCTATCCAAAGGATGTCTGACCGTGGGGGTCCCACCGCTGAGGACCCCCGCAATCTTGCATTCGGCACCCACCTCTTTGAGCTGCACGCCGCGCTGCCATCTCACAAACCGCGGGTGGCGATCACGGGGCCAGAGTATTGGTGAAGTCACGAACCCTCCCATAGACTTGCATAGCGCGGGTGGTGCGTGACGTCACACGGGGGTGGAGCTGTGACGTCACGATACTCTGGCCCTTTGGGGGTCCCCAGCGGTCAGACATCTTATCCCCTATCCTTTATGTGCCGTATTTTGCTTCGTATTTGCTGCTGCATATTTTCTTTCCCATTGAAGTTCAATGGGTAGCAAAATATGCAGCTGATTTTGCTAACCAATGACTTCAATATGTAGGAAAATACGCAGCAAAATACGGCATGGGGAAACGCACCCTAAAGAGGTATTCTGACATCAGGTAAAACAATGCTGTGGAAGCATATAGAATTGTTTACCTGTCTGCCTCAGTTCTGAAACCACAAAAAAAAATTTTGTGGTTGTGTTGTTCTTCCTTACCATGTCCTCTCACTACACTGATTGAACAGTTGCTCAGTAATACAATTCCCAGAATTGATTGCTTTTCCTCAGCTTTCTTTCACAGCCCTCTCGCCCAGCCTACTCACCTCCCACAGAACCCAAAGCTGCTGCAGAACATTGTATAATGCAGCATAACAGTATGCAGCAGCTGTGTTCATTCCCTGTGTGCTCCTCTGCCTGTGGCATTGTTCAGCAAACGGGAGCCTGCTGTAAACCTCTTCCCTAAATCTCCCACTAAAGAATTATATGTATATGTGTATATGATACGGAGATGATGATTTTGCACTGGAGGCTGGTTACAGGTGGTGACATCACTCAGGGGGCGGGCCTCAGAGACAAGCAGAGGATCATGAACCGTCTGGAGATGGAGAAGCCTGGGAGCTAGAGACAACACCACATTGACAATGAAAGGGCTACACAATTCCCTGTTAGGGGTACTTCAAACAAAAGCATTTTGAAGTCAGTAAAATTAGTGACAGCACTAAATAATTAAGTTATATGTCTTGGAGTTTTATTTTAATACTTTTTTTCTCATACTGGAATACCACTTTAATGTTGTGGATGAAGATTATTGCAGATTGACTTTAGGATTATATTTTACACAAATTCCCAACATATGGCTCTAAACAACATTCTATGAATAAGGGGATTTTTAGTGCCTCAATGCCTCTGGATGGATGAACACATAATTGTATGAATATCCAATACCTACATCAGGTATTCATGCATAAATGTGTTAGGCTCATAAATACTAATCAGTCCAACTGGGTATTAAAGGGGTTTTCCCACTTTGACAATCCCTATTGTTAGAAGGGTCTCTTGAAGAAGACTGATCACATAGTGATCTGAAATATGTCAGCTGCAGTCTCTGGAGCGTAAGGGTTACATTTTTCTGCAGCGCCACCACAGAGGAAATGAAGCATTACACAGCGCCTATTCAAATTAATGTGTTGTCTGAGTAATGCCGTACAGACAGGTACAAAAGACACTCTTTGTAGCCGCTCTCCAATCTGATAAAAGATATTCCTCTCAATTAACTAAGAATTCACAAATTTGATATTAAAATAGATTTTCTAAAGTGGACATTTCGTTTAGGGTGTTAAGCAGGGGCATCGCTAGCACCAGGCATCAAGGCCACAGGCCCAGATTTTCAGTCGGTTGCCAAAGATTTCTGAGCAACTGCCACCCTTCACCCTTCCTCTGGATGCAGATGCAGTAAAGTAGAATAGTGAAGCGAAAGCTGTCAGCTCCCTGCTGCACCATTCACTCGTAGGCTGCAGGCACTTTAGGTCAGCAGCCTATGTACTGCTGGGACACAATCTCTGCACTGGTGGGTGCGAAGATATGAACCCTGGGCAGGGCTGGCCCTACCATGGGACCCAGTGGGACCATGCCCCCTTTTTTTTTTTGTGCAACCTAGGTCCATGGTCGGGCCAGCCCTGACGATGCACCACCGATGCTCAGTGTTCTTAAGTGGCCGCAGCGCCGGCAGAGCCCGGGCTGCTTAATAGCGCAGCAGCCACTATAACACAGTGAGCCAGCGGACGGCTGGCCCAGGTCAGACCCGCGCAGGAGGACTTCAGTGACGTCACTCGTCAGGCCACCGTCGAGAGAAGAAGCGCTGCGCAGGCCAGGTGAGTGTGTCTGTGTGTGTTTCTCTGTGTGTGTCTGTCTTTGTGTCTGTGTGTGTGTTGGGGGGATGGACTATGCTACCTAATGTGGGAAACTGCTACCTAATGTGGTAAAATTGCTACCTAATGTGGGGAAACTGCTACCTAATTTGGGGAAAATGCTACCTAACGTGGGGAAACCGCTACCTAATGTGGGAAAACTGCTACCTAATGTTGGGAATCTATGCTACCTAATGTGGGGAAACTATGCTACCTAATGTGGGGAAACCATGCTACCTAATGTGGGGAATCTATGCTACCCAATGTGGGGAATCTATGCTACCTAATGTTGGGAATCTATGCTACCTAATGTGGGGAAACTATGCTACCTAATTTGGGGGAAACAGCTACCTAATGTGGGGAAACTGCTACCTAATGTGGGGAAACTGCTACCTAATGTGGAAAATGGCTACCTAATGTGGGGAAACTGCTACCTAATGTGTGGAATCTATGCTACCTAATGGGGGAAAATATGCTACCTAATGTGGGGAAACCATGCTACCAAATGAGGGGAAACTGCTACCTACCTAATGTGTGTAAACTGCTACCTACCTAATGTGGGAGAACTGCTGCCTACCTAATGCTTTTTTTTCTTTTAAAGGGGGTGGAAGGCAGAATTTCACTCTTGGACCCAGGCAGCACAATGTCTTCAGGCCACCGCCGATAGAAGAAGCGCTGCGCAGTCCAGGTGAGTGTGTCTGTGTGTGTGTGTCTCTGTGTGTGTCTGTCTGTGTGTGTGTTGGGGGGGATGGACTATGCTACCTAATGTGGGAAACTGCTACCTAATGTGGGGACGCTGCTACCTAATGTGGGAAAACGGCTACCTAATGTGGGGAAACTGCTACCTAATGTGGGAAAACTGCTACTTAACGTGGGGAAACCGCTACCTAATGTGGGAAAACTGGTACCTAATGTTGGGAATCTATGCTACCTAATGTGGGGAAACTATGCTACCTAATGTGGGGAATCTATGCTACCTAATGTGGGGAATCTATGCTACCTAATGTGGGGAAACTATGCTACCTAATGTGGGGAATCTATGCTACCTAATGTGGGGAAACTGCTATCTAATGTGGGAAAACTGCTACCTAATGTGGGGAAACTGCTACCTAATGTGGGGAAACGGCTACCTAATGTGGAAAAATTGCTACCTAATGTGGGGAAACTGCTACCTAATGTGGGGAATCTATGCTACCTAATGGGGGAAATATGCTACCTAATGTGGGGAAACCATGCTACTAAATGAGGGGAAACTGCTTCCTACCTAATGTGTGTAAACTGCTACCTACCTAATGTGGGGGAACTGCTGCCTATCTAATGCTTTTTTTTTCTTTTAAAGGGGGTGGAACGCAGAATTTCACTCTTGGACCCAGGCAGCACAATGTCTTGGGCCGGCCCTGACCCTGGGGATGCGCAATATTAATGAATGGGTTACCAATGGGACATGGTTGGTAAATTAGATTACAGTAGGGCCAGTGTTATTGAGTAGAGTCAAAGTGGTGGCATTATTACTGAGGAGGGCAAATTTGGGGATAATTAGTGAATGGGGGCACAGTTAGGGAATTATTTGTGAGTGGGGCACAATAAGGGCATTATTAGCAAGTGGGAGGCAAAGTGAAGACATTATTAGTGAGTGGGGTGCACAGTTGGAGCATTGTTAGTGAGAACATTTTTGCTGTATAGTACACTAATGGGGGCTCCATACTCTGCAGAGACAGGCCACATTTGGGAGAAGTTCTCTATGGTGACTGAGTCAGATGAAGAAGAAAAGGAAAAGAGAGCGACTTCCCTCAGAGATGTCACCTGTGAGTCACTGGATAGAACTCCACTGTAATGTATTATACAGGCTGCAGAGTCTATGTAGTACTGGTATCTACCGCTATATGGTCGCTGTATGCAGGGCCGAACTGGCCATCGGGCACACCTGGCGTTTGCTCGGTGGGATGGGCCATCCGCAACCAGCCATCTGCTGGCGCCAGACTTGTTTTTTTTTCAATAAAACAAATGCGGCCCTTGACGCTCTCTCTGCGCCCCCGGCCACCCCCTTTGGTGTGCGCAAGGCCCTCTTCTAAGATCACGCTGAAGGGGGCCTCACTCCTGGCCGGTCTTCTGGCCCCAAGAACTCCTGTTAGTTAGCTGGGACAGGGACTAACGCAGGGGGGGTAAAAAGTATGACGGAAGATGACTGAGGCTCAGGGGGAGAGGAGAAGCCAACAGAGGGGTCTGGGGCGATGAAAGTGTAAAGGAGGATGACTGAGGGGTCTGGGGGGACTTAAGGCCCATCCACATTGAGGACATCGTGCCGGCAGAAATCCACTTGCAGCAGAGTTCAATTGTTTTCAATGGGATTCTGCTGCCCTCTGCACATTGTAGAATCACCACAGCAGAATTTTGCCGTTGGAATGGCTATTCACCCAAAGAATGAACATGTTTGTTTTTTGGGTGGATGTCCATTCTGATGGCAGAATTCCACATTACCAGCTATAGAGATGGTGCACATCTGTGTGGTCCTACTGCCAATGGCTTTGGTGATGCCAGCTGAAAGCAGATATTCTGCTGGGGGAGGACAGTACAGGGGTGAGATTCTGCCAATTAGAAGAAACAGCATCTGGTAGTATTATTTTTAGGGGCCATGATGTATAGAAATATTATAATGATTATTGTCATCATAAAGAGGAAGTGGATTTGCTGACAAGTGAGGAGTCAATGATGTTCGGGCCTCAGACTCTGCAGAGGACGATGTAGCTGGAAGATGACATGGCATCTTGACCAAATGAAGAAGAAAAGAAAAAGGCAGACAACAAAGACGTCTCCTGTGAGTCATTATACCATTGTGTATTCTGCCTGACAGGGGAAACTCTACCCCAATCTGTGGCTCTCCAGCTGTTACAAAACTACAACTTCCATCATGCCTGAAGCTTTGCAGTTGTCGTGTCCCAGTACAGAACATGGTTCTGTACAGTCCTAAAGTCCCCTCAGGTAGAGTCCCTCAAGTCCACTCCTGCAGGGTCCCCCTATGTCAATATTTTGGTATTCTATTGTATATTACTCATGTACATTTGTTATACGTATTGTACAGTGAATATAAACTATGTGCAAAGGTTATTAGGATGTTTAGACTGTATAGGACCTTCCTAAGGTCATGTGATATGTCATGTGATATGTGATCACCTGATACCCAGAGTTCCAGAGGCACAGGTAACCACAGGCAAATGCTACCATTGGGCTTTATTCCAGCCCCCTGATATATAAGGGGCTGTAGTCTCCACACTACAGTGGGGATCAAAAGTTTGGGCACCCCAGGTAAAAATTTGTATTAATGTGCATAAAGAAGCCAATGAAAGATGGAAAAATCTCCAAAAGGCATCAAATTACAGATTAGACATTCTTATAATATGTCAACAAAAGTTACATTTTATTTCCATCATTTACACTTTCAAAATAACAGAAAACAAAAAAATGGCATCTGCAAAAGTTTGGGCACCCTGCAGAATTTATAGCATGCACTGCCCCCTTTGCAAAGCTGAGACCTGCCAGTGTCATGGATTGTTCTCAATCATCATATGGGAAGACCAGGTGAAGTCAATCTCAAAGGTTTTAAATGCCCAGACTCATCTGACCTTGCCCCAACAATCAGCACCATGGGTTCTTCTAAGCAGTTGTCTAGAAATCTGAAACTGAAAATAGTTGACGCTTACAAAGCTGGAGAAGGCTATAAGAAGATAGCAAAACGTTTTCAGATGTCAATATCCTCTGTTCGGATTGTAATTAAGAAATGGCAATCAGGAACAGTGGAAGTTAAAGAAAGATCTGGAAGACCAAAAAAAATATCAGACAGAACAGCTCGCAGGATTGTGAGAAAAACAATTCAAAACCCATGTTTGACTGCACAATCCCTCTAGAAAGATCTGGCAGACACTGGAGTTGTTGTACACTATTCCACTATAAAGAGATATCCATAAGACAAATTCATGGAAGAGTAATCAGAAGAAAACCTCTTCTATGTCCTCACCACAAAAATCAGAGTTTGAACTTTGCAAATGAACATATAGACAAGCCTGATGCATTTTGGAAACAAGTTCTGTGGACCGATGAGGTTAAAATTGAACTTTTTGGCCGGAATGAGCAAAGGTACGTTTGGAGAAGAAGGGGAACAGAATTTAATGAAAAGAACCTCTGTCCAACTGTTAAGCATGGGGGTGGATCAATCATGCTTTGGGGTTGTATTGCAGCCAGTGGTACAGGGAACATCTCACGAGTAGAAGGAAAAATGCATTCAATAAAATTTCAGCAAATTTTGGATACTAACTTGATGCCATCTGTGAAAAAGCTGAAGTTAAAGAGAGGATGGCTTCTACAAATGGATAATGATCCTAAACACACCTCGAAATCCACGGGGGATTACATCAAGAGGCATAAACTGAAGGTTTTGCCATGGCCTTCACAATCTCCTGACCTCAACATAATTGAAAATCTATGGATAGACCTTAAAAGAGCAGTGCGTGACAGACAGCCCAGAAATCTCAAAGAACTGGAAGACTTTTGTAAGGAAGACTGGGCAAAGATACCTCAAACAAGAATTGAAAGACTCTTGGCTGGCTACAAAAAGAGTTTACAACCTGTGATACTTGCCAAAGGGGGCAGTACAAGATATTAACTCTGCAGGGTGCCCAAACTTTTGCAGACGCCATTTTTTTGTTTTCTGTTATTCTGAAAGTGTAAATGATGGAAATAATATGTAACTTTTGTTGACATATTCTAAGAATGTCTAATCTGTAATTTGATGCCTTTTGGAGATTTTTCCATCTTTCCTTGGCTTCTTTATGCACATTAATACAAATTTTTACCTGGGGTGCCCAAACTTTTGATCCCCACTGTAGCTCTCTTAGTTCCTGCTCTTCCTGGACACTAAAGCAAGCAAAAGTCCTGTACAAGTTCAGTCCAGTACAGCTAGGCCAAAGCTTACAAGTCTGCATCCACATCCAATCTGTAAGTCCTCTATGTTTACAAGTCAAGTCTCTACTGTCCCTACCAAAGTAATAACAGTAGTACAGTGTCCTGCATCATCATTATTACCACTACAAGTCCAAGCAAGCCTGAGAGGACGGTTATATTGCCTTCTTCAGTAAAGTTGCAGTTGCATCAAAACCTGCTTTGGACTCTCATTTACTATATGCCGTTTTGGGTTGGTTGTCGGCGGTGCCCTACACCAAACAACCACATCCTGGCGTCACAAACACTAGGGGTTAACAACATCTTGCCCCAGGGGTTAATATCTGGCCCCACCACCTACACCACTACACCCCTTGGTCCCTCCATCAGCGCCCCGGCAAAGCACAATTTTGCAGACAATGTCACGTACACTTTTGGGCGCAATTTCTGTCGCAGCTTGCGACAATTCCGGACAACTCTTTAAATACAGTTCTGAATAGAGGTAGGACTGGTGGCTTTTGCGGCAATGGCACACACCCATATACTGTTGCGGGTGGCCTGTTAGTGAAGTGCTTAAGGCACACACTGTATCCTGTTCGTGACGCCAAAGTTATGGTATGTTGTTAACCTGTTAACCCCTAGTGTTCGTGACACCAGGATGTGGTTGTTTGGTGTAGGGCACTGCCGACAACCAACCCAAAATGGCAAATAGTAGATGACCTTGACACAGGGAACCTCTCAGGCTTGCTTGGACTTGTAGTAGTAATAATGATGATGCAGGACACTGTACTACTGTTATGACTTTGGTAGGGACAGTAGAGACTTGACTTATAGACATAGAAGAAACTTACAGAATAGATATGGCTGCAGACTTGTAGGCTTTGGCTTAGCTGTACTGGACTGGACTTGTACAGGAACTAAGAGAGCTAGTGTGGAGACTACAGCCCTTATATATCAGGGGTTTGGACTAAAGCCTATTGGTAGCTGGTTGCCTGTGGTTACCTGTGCCTCTGGAACTCTGGGTATCAGGTGATCACATATCACATGACATATCACATGACTAGAGATGAGCGAACTTTTCAAAAATTCAATTCGGCCGATTTGCAGAATTTTCCGAAAAGGTTAGTTTCGATCCGAATTTTTTCGCAGCGAAACTATATTAAAAAGGCTATTTCTAGCCTACATACAGCCTCTAGAGGGGTATAGAACACTTTGCTGTGTCGTAAAACGCATATGGAGTGTCCTGGGTTAGTGAATTAATACTGTTATTCATAATAGCATGCAGATTACCGGCATCGCTCTTAGAATCACTGCCGCACAGCAGCACAATGACAGAGCCTGGTGGTGGCATCAGTGTCAGGAGACCATATGGTGACTGAATGACACAGCGTGGAGGTGTTGGCAGCATGAGGAGATCATATAGTGGCTGAATGACACAGCATGGAGACGTTGGCAGCATGAGGAGACCATATAGTGGATGAATGGCACAGCATGAAGACGTTGGCAGCATGAGGAGACCATATAGTGGATGAATGGCACAGCCCGCAGTTGCCAGCAGCATGAGTAGGCACTAGGCCTTCACAATCCCTAAGATTAGAAGATTTTGGATAGCGGGTGCTACCTATGAGAAAATGTGAAATTCCCAGGCCCCACAGCGGCATCAGTAAACCATATATTGCCTGAATGACACAGCCTGGAGTTGGCTGATGCACAAGTACACACCAGGGCTTCACAATCCCCCCAAAAAAACACAACAATTTTATAAATCTTTGAAAAAGATTTTGGATAGCGGGTGCTACCTATGAGAAAATTTGAAATTCCCAGACCCAGGCCTAGCAGCGCCATCATTTTTTGATGTGAAATTTAAAACAACCTTTGCGTGTCCCGGACCCCAGCGTGTGGGTACGAAGGACCAAATCCAACAAGCCCCCACAGGGCTCATGTGGCCGTGAGATTTAGGCGCAACGTCTCCATTGCCCTGACCGGCCATTGTTTCCAAGACTTCTCGCCAAGGCAAACCATGTGAAGAACAGCGTGACACCGCCGTGACCTGCACACATGGAGTGGCCACTGAGACTTGTCCGGGCAGTGGAAGCTTAAGACACAGTGGAGGATGTGAAGGCGGACTAGCACACTGTCACAGGACCAATGGGCTGACAGAGTGTAGCAGGAAGCAGCATTGAGTACACAGCAGGGCTTCAGAATCCCAAAGAAAAAACAACCATTTTTAAAGGGGTTCTCCGGTGCTTACACATCTTTTCCCCTATGCAAAGGATAGGCGATAAGATGCCTGATCGCGGTGAATACTATTGTTTGGACTTTGACGGTATGGAGCACCTTGACAGCTTAACAGGTACTAAATGGTACAATACTTGGATGTACGTATACGGTATGCACTGATGAGGGCAGTAATATGCGTAACTATGCACAGAAAAAACTCTGTATTTTTGTAAAACACCAGCAGGTGAATACTATTGTTTGGACTTTGACGGTTTGGAGCACCTTGACAGCTTAACAGGTACTAGATGGTACAATACTTGGATGTACGTATGCGGTATGCACTGATGAGGGCAGTAATATACTCAACTATATGCAGAAAAAAACTCTTTTTTTTTTTTTTTTTAAACAGCCGATGAATACTATTGTTTGGACTTGCACAGTATGTAGCCCCTTGACAGATTAACAGGTACAAAATGGTACAAATGCACTACAGTCCACTGAACAATCACGTATTTCTGAACAGCAGCAGGACCCAACAGTGCAGCACCACAAAAAAAAAAAATACAGGGATTAAACCCTAAATTGCACTCTGTCACACAATTCTGAGCAGCAGATGATTTGTGGAAAAAAATAACTCAATAGAGCTGAAAAATAAGATGATAAGATGGTTGATAAAGTTGAGGCAGCTTGGAGATCTGTATAAGGCAGCTGACAGCTATCTGCCCCTCTCTGCTGCAATGCTCAATAACGTGAATAGGAGGTTTAGCAATCAATGATCCTTCTCAGTGTAACAGCACAGCACTCTGCACTTCTGTCTTTCCCTAATGCTGATGTGACTAGCAGTTGCAGTGTAACGCTGTGGTATGAGCTATTCACACACACACAGTCCCGTCCTCTCCATCTGAGTGCATAGATTAAATGAAGAGAGGCAAGATGGCCACCGATTATATAGGGCCTGTGACATCACAGGGGCCAGTGAACACTGATAGGCTGCATCTCACATGTGATTCAGGATCAGCCCGCCTACCTTCATTCCCGCCGCTGTTTCCCGCCCTCCCATAATCCCCTGCCCCATGTACTCACATGTGGATCCGCCATCTTAGGTCTCCAATAGCCTGGAACGCTGTAAAATGGAGTTTAATGAAGCGATTCGTGCGATAGAATCGCGGCGACATTCGTATTCATTGCGAATCAAATTTTTCATGAAATTCGTAACGAATTCGGGTTCATCACCTTCGATTCACTCATCTCTACACATGACCTTAGGAAGGTCCTATACAGTCTAAACATCCTAATAACCTTTATACATAGTTTATATTCACTGTACCATTATAATAAATGTACAGGAGTAATATACAATAGAATACCATATAATGACTTAGGGGGACCCTGCAGGAGAGCCCTGTGGACTTGAGGGACTCTACCTGAGGGGACTTTAGGACTGTACAGAACGATGTTCTGTACTGGGATACGACACAGTCATGATAGGAGTTGTAACTTTGCAACAGCTGGAGAGCCACTTGAACCAAGATGATTTTAGACTATGCAGCCCATTTTATTTTAATGGGGGTCTGACTGCTGCGACCCTCACCCAAAAAAGAAAAAAACGGGCTGCCTGGGCCTATTTTTGGCTCCAGTATGGCCCTGGCTGCACGGTAGTAATATTGGCTATATTGGATCTTTTTAGTAGATACAGTGTATGTGACATGGAGGGACTATTTTGCTCTTATATAGTGTTGTTAGTAAGTGCAGGACTGTATTTTGCGTAAGGTATTTTGGGCAGAGCTAATGTATCTAAGGGTACAGGTTTCGTGATAAAGTAATATCTATGGAAGGGACTACTGATGAGGGGTATATTGTAGATCAGAATGTTAAATAGAACCATAACAATAATAATCCTAAAATCTGTCAATGATTGTGATTATGAAATGATTTCAAAGCAGCCTTGCAAAATTTTGTTTGTACATTGCACCAAAAAAAATGAAATATATATTAAAAAGTCAACAAAAGTGACTTAAAATAAATTTCAAGATTTGAGATTGAATGACCGTAAAGTTAAAGTATTAATAACTCATTCACTAAGTGATATTATGTATTCATATCATTTAGATATATCCTTAATATCTACTACTGTAGGTACATTCTCTCTATGTTACGAGACTCTAAGGATTGGTATAATAGTAAAGGATGCCCTTCTTTACTATAAACAAATAAACAAGACAAAAAAAACGATTCTTCATTCTACAGGATCAAGGTCAGTAACAAAAATTTTTTTCTTCCGCAGGGAAAGATGGATGTTATGTAAGTGGCAGCGAGCTGCAAAATGGTTTATAGTTTTATATTGCAAAAAGCTAATCAATATAAGAAACACGATGGTAGAAAACGGGCGGCAAAGGTGGCATAAGTTTCATGGTCTTGATACAAAATCAGTAAGTGGATCTCCCATCTAGGCTCCAAAGTAAAGTGGGACTGCTACCTTTGTCACCTTGGCACCCATATAAAAGAGAGGGAACTCTAAACCAAACTGGGCTCCCCATTATGCTGGGTGCTGGGTTAGTCTACCAGACCAAGGTGTATTTGCCTAAATTTGTTTTCCATGGCCTTTGGGGCATTTTCCCATCATTTAACAGCAAAGTAGTTAAGACCAACCAGGACTGGTCTCTCTCTCTCTCTCTCTCTCTCTCTCTCTCTCTCTCTCTCTCTCTCTCTCGCTCTCTCTCTCGCTCTCTCGTACTACACTCAAGTGTTCTATGAGTTTGTCATTGATTGAAACTGCTGGCACCTTGGATCCTTTGCCTTTGACACAAAGGATCCAACTTTTCACAGTCACAGCAACATTAACCACAATAGCTGTGCTAACCACTAATGGTGTCCATACTTGAGTTTTTGATGGGGGAAGGAGACAAAGCTGCTACAGAAAACAAAAATATCAAGAGTTAAAATTAACCATTATCTAGTTCTTCTTCCCTGAAGGTCATCTGTTGAAGAAGAGTCGAGAGGGCCCCCTATACATGTTAGAAAGCCAGCAAGCCCTGCCAAAATTAATGGGATCACCTTTCTCTAATGTGTATGGGGCCATCTATAAACAACTTGATACAATGACCAGAAAAGCTTATGGGGATTTTGTATAATGGACATGTTCCTTCTTCCTTATTTATTAAGGGGCCTTATTACATGGCTTGACCTGAAACTCTATATGAGTGCTAATCTTGTATATTGGCGCTCATTTACAGAAACTTTATATGACTTGAACAATATGCAGGGAGTGTGGTATGAATGATCGTTAGATGGTTTGTCTGGCCTTTTGCTGTCATCAGTTGTTGGCCGTACATCCCCTATTACATGGGGAGATGTACGGCCAACAGCCGATGATTTTTTTTTGACCAGTCAAATCTACACAATCAACCAACCAACAAGCTTTTTCTTGGTTGATCCCTGGCCTTAACACACTGGGCAACATCAGTCTATATGGCTTACAGTCATGGCCGTAAATGTTGGCACCCCTGAAATTTTTCTAGAAAATTAAGTATTTCTCACAGAAAAGGATTGCAGTAACACAGTGTTTTGCATGTTTATTCCCTTTGTGAGTATTGGAACTAAATCAAAATAGGGAGGGAAAAAAAGCAAATTGGACACAATGTCACCAAACTCCAAAAATGGTCTGGACAAAATTATTGGCACCCTTAACTTAATATTTGGTTGCACACCCTTTGGAAAAAATAACTGAAATCAGTCGCTTCCTATAACCATCAATAAGCTTCTTACACCTCTCAGCCGGAATATTGGACCATTCTTCTTTTGGAAACTGCTCCAGGTCTCTTATTGGAAGGCGCCTTTTCCCAACAGCAATTTTAAGACCTCTCCACAGGTGTTCAATGGGATTTAGATCTGGACTCATTGCGGGCCACTTCAGAACTCTCCAGCACTTTGTTGTCATCCATTTCTGGGGCTTTTTTGATGTATATTTGGGGTCATTGTCCTCCTGGAAGACCCAAGATCTCGGACGCATACCCAGTTTTCTGACGCTGGGCTGTACAGTGCGACCCAAAATCCGTTGGTAATCCTCAGATTTCATGATGCCTTGTACACATTCAAGGCACCCAGTGCCAGAGGCAGCAAAACAACCCCAAAACATCATTGAACCTCCACCATATTTTACTGTAGCTACAGTGTCCTTTTCTTTGTAGGCCTCATTCTGTTTTCTGTAAACAGTAGAATGATGTGCTTTACCAAAAAGCTCTATCTTGGTCTCATCTGTCCACAAGACGTTTTCCCCACAAGGATTTTGGCTTACTCAAGTTCATTTTGGCAAAATGTAGTCTTGCTTTTTTATGTCTCTGTATCAGCAGTGGGGTCCTCCTGGGACCTCAATTTTTCTCTTTTGTCCACGCCCAGGGAGATTAGCTACAGTGCCATGGGTTGCAACTTCTTGATAATGTTGCGCGCTGTGGACAAAGGCAAATCTAGATCTCTGGAGATGGACCTGTAACCTTGAAATTGTTAATATTTTTCCACAATTTTGGTTCTCAAGTCCTCAAGACAGTTCTCTTCTCCTCTTTGTGTTGTCCATGCTTAGTGTTGGACACACAGACACACAATAAAGACATAGTGAACTTCTCTCCTTTTTATCTGCTTTCAGGTGTGATTTTTATATTGCCCACACCTGTTACTGTCCCCAGGTGAGTTTAAAGGAGCATCACATGCTTGAAACAATGTTATTCATCCACAATTTTGAAAGGGTGCCAATAATTTTATCCAGCCCATTTTTGGAGTTTGGTGATATTATGTCCAATTTGCTTTTTTACTTCCCTTTTTTGGTTTAGTTCCAATACATACAAAGGGAATAAACATGTGTGTAGCAAAATGTGTGTTACTGCAATCCTTTTCTGTGAGAAATACTTTGCTTTCTAGAAAAATGTCAGGGGTGCCAACATTTACAGCCATGACTGTATGATCATGTAATAGGGCTCTAGGAAACCAATATTATGTTGACCTGAGAAGGAACTAATGAATGTAATGTGGAATGAATATGGAAACTAAGATGTAAATAGTGCTGTCTATTTTAGGATGACATGGGCTTCCCCCCTGGGAAAAATATGGTGAGGTAAATGAGTGTATTAAAGTAAGGTAGGTTATGGTAGTAAATGAGTGTTCAAACAGGGACAACTGGTTTAGGTTGAGCCATCGAAAAGGAGAAGAAGATGGGTGGATCTGCAGGTAGCCCCAGTCTCCTGTATTTCTGTACCAGCAAAGAAAGGGGGGCTGAAAACTGCATCTGTAGCAGGACCTGTCAGAGGCCAGCGAAGAGTAATGAGTGCAGCTCTTTCCTTCATTAACATAAACTCATTTACTTGATCAATGGTCCCCCAGCAGTAAACAACAATCTTTAATCCATAGACGAGCTGATTGGCTTTTGCCATCTCTGGGAGCCGAGAGCACAGCGATCCGCCTGACAATAAGGGAAGAAAAATGTTAGCTCCTACCCCACAGCCGAGCACAGCCTGGAAAATTAAAAGGGGGGGAGGCGAGAGAGGGAGAGAAGGGGAGATGGATGATAGAGAGAGGAAGACGGGGGAGTGAGGGAAACGGCATTTCAAAGGAGAGACAGAGATGGCAAAAACAATATAAAAAAAAGTTCTAGTATACAGAAAGTGCTCTATTGTGTAGCAGTTTCAGTCTACGGTTGACCATAGATGAAATGTGAATTCCACCGATAACTACCTCTCCTACTAACAATGTATGGTAACAAGGCGATTGGTTGCGGTTGATGAAAATCTATCAGATTTGCTTAGAGACTTGTCATATTGGCTGGTCATCATCACTACTATCACAGCTTTGAATATCACTTGACCAAGAACTTCCTCTAAGGGGCCTTTGAAATATTTTCAATTGTAGGAGAAAATCTGGTCTGTATGTTCCCGTTAGGAATACACATATATTATATATTTTTGGTCATTTGTCTGCTTAACCTAAACCATTATGCAGCACAAAGCATTATACCCACTTAGGGGGCTATATGGGTAGTGGTATAGAGAGAGTTTGCAGCCCATAGAAATGCATTCTGTTAGGTTGTAAAGCAATGGTTGGTTGAATGGTATCATCTCAGAAGTTCTTATGATGGTCATGAATGGAAAAAGCTATCATGCAACCATAAATGCCAAATGTGTTTATGATGTTGGATTTGAGCCATGTGAGGTACCATCTAGGGGATGCTAACCTTAGCAATTATCTGTTATTCCTTTATTTTATCATCCCAGGAATTATTCCATTCTGATTTAGTCAGGAGAGATAATAGTAAATGTTCAGTATCCTGATAGTTAGGCCTGATGTTAAGGATAGTATGTAAGTACTTAACATGTCCCCACTATAGGACTGTGTAGTGGTCAAAGTAATTCTTAATAACTAAAAGGGGGATCATTTGTTATAAACCAACAACACAGTGAATAGAATATGGCCTAGTGACTAGATCAGTTTGGGAATCGACCCCTTTCAAGGTTGGCCTGACCCATCTAAGTAGCAGATGCTCCTTAAGTTGGCCCAGCTCTGAAACAATAATGGGCTCCCAATGTAAAAGGGCCCCAAAGGTGTAGTAGAAGACTTTGGAGCTGATTAACTCGGACTATTCCTGTATGGGTTTATTCACATCTTATTAGATGATGCGATGTACATGTTCTGTAGAGATGGAAGATTTACCCTCAGAATCATTACCCTAGTGGGCCTAAGGAACCCCAGTCCAACATGGATTCCCAGAAAACTATTGGAAGGCAAAATTTCAGTGACCATTGTGCATGGGCAGCATGCTGGCTCAGTGGTTAACACTGGTGTCCTGGGTTCAAATTCCATAAGGAGCACATCTGCATAGAGTTTGTATGATCTCCCCATGTCTTCGTAGGTTTACTCTTGTTTCCTCCCACGCTCCAAAAAAAACATTTAGATTATAAGACCCAATGGAAACAGGTACCAGTTTGGGTCATGACAAGCTCTGTACAGCACTGCACTATACAAATAAAATAATTATTAATATTTCATTGGCATTTCATCTCTGGCCTTTGTGATATGGGCTTATAGACAGCACTGGTTTCTTCTATATGCAATGGCAACTAGAGGATATGTAATATTGACTTTAGGATTAAAACTAATCAACTCTTTTTCGATCCATAGGGTTGGAGTTCTTTCTATGGCATATTTGCTCACAGCTTTAAACGGATGCATCATTAGGATCACTATTTTTTTTTATTATATGGGTCGCGTTCTGTTCTTAGCTGTGCTGCACCACGACAGTAGGAGACTGGATATAAACAGCCTTAGAAGCACAAAAAGTGATTAGGAGGGAGGCAGGACGGTGAAAAATGAATGTTGGGAGCAGAGTAATTTGCTGGCTATCCAAGGTGATAGATGGTGCAGGCGGGTAATCAATGCTTGGAGTGCGTGCCGAAGGGAAATGGAGCAATATGTGGAGTACAGTTGCTCCAGAGGCGGAGGGAGAATGGCCGGGGGAATGAAGGGAAAGAAAAATGTTTTCTTCGTTGACCAGCCTTGTGCCGACACTGGCCGAGAAGGGATTTCAATTATCGGACTGTTCCCAGCAAACCCTCATAGCTCACAGGAACAGAGCCGGGAGAAGATGGATGAGAAAGAGGGGCACTTCAATCTGCTGCATGAGACGAGTAAATCCTCTGTCTGTAATTCACAGCCGCCGCTTCTCTGCCGGAGACCTTTCTTCTGTGAATACAGCATTATATAGCCCCAACCTCCTGTTAATGGATAACACCTCCTATATTGTACTATATAGCCCCACTCTATAACTCACTTAACTCATTTACCCTCTTGTGATTCTGCTTCGCTTCCTTTGTATATTGGATCCTCGATGTTCCTCCATATAGCATCTCCCTGTGATACATCATGTTGTACACCATGGTTTCTTCACATAGGTTCTTATTTACATGCAACGTATTAAACCATATATTTCATCCTATAAAAAATCGGTTATTCTCTCCTATAACTCTTCAGGCTCATGCACATTGCTGTATTCTGGCTTTACAAACTCTGAGTTATACTGAGCCATCATACAGCACACATAGATGTCTATGGGGAACTACTGCACCTTCTAATGCCTCGGATTTTATACAAAGACATACAGAGGGTTCTTTTCAGATTAGGCTGAGTTCACACTAAGTAACTGGTCAATATTTGATTCTTATTTTGGAGCTCATTATGCTCAGGAGTGGAACCTAATTGCACCAAAGATGATAATAATAAGTCTTTATTTATATAGCGCACACAGATTCTGCAGTGCTGTACAATCAGATTGGTCCCTGTCCACATCAAGGCTTACAATCTAAACCTATCACTACATTTTGACGTGTAGGAGGAAACCTAAGCATACACACTCTTTGCAGATATTGTGCTTGGTGGGATTTCAAACCAGGACCCCCAGCGCTGCAATGTAACAGTGCTAACCATCGAGCCACTATGCTACCCTTAAACCTTTTTCTATGTTTTGAACCTACTCCATGTTTTGGCTATAAATATCAGTCAAAATAAGTTAAAAATGGGGACCAACTACTGACCAAAATACTTCATGTGAACTCAGCCTTGCAGGACTATTTTTCATTGAAAGAGTTGGTTCTGAAAGAAATATCGCTTCGTAGTATGAAGCTGTAGGGACTCTGAGTGCCGCTGTACAGGCTCCATGTACATGGCACTAACATGCATGAGGCCATATGCGATAGCCCAGTACAGAATCTGCTATTCTGTACACCTGCCCGTCCTGTGTAGCCGCTTCTATTCCAGTGTTCTACTGGGTCCTCATCCCTCCTAAGGAATCTGAATTTGTTACAAATTTCAGGAAAAATTCGCTTTGCAATGAATCTGAATATCGCTGTGATTCAGTTGCCCGAATTGCTTCATTAAACTCCATTTAGTGCGGTCCAAGCTCCAGGGCATCTAAAATGGCGAATCCACATGTGAGGACATGGGGCAAGGAACTCTGGGAAGGTGGCAAGGCGGGATGACCATGAATCACATGCAGCATGCAGCCTATCAGCAGCCACCCACCCCTGTGATGTCACAGCCCTATATAATCGGCAGCCATCTTGTAGCCAGTCACATCAGCATTTTATTTCAGAGAGAGCTTTTCACTGCAGGGAGAGATAGAGTATTGTGTGTGTTGCACAGAAAAACAGCTTCACAGCAGCGGTTCACCACAAGTCCAAATTACTGCATAAAAGCACTGACAGGGAAGGGAGAGAGAAAGTACACTTCTGGGTGTAATACACAGCGACTCCACTGCTGCAGTGGGGTGTACAGCAACTAAAGCTTAAAGGGGACAGTTAGGCAGAGCAGTAAAAGACATTGTCACCTGCTATTAGTGTCTAATAGTACTGTACTGGGCTCTACTACACAGCGAATCTGTACTGCTGCAGTTGGTTGTACAACAACTGTAAAGCTAACAGGGGCCAGTTAAGGTGAGCAAGAAAAGCCATAGTCACCTGATTAAAGTGCCTAATACAGGTTGCATAGTGGAGCTTATTGTCCTGTCATAAGTGTAAACAGTACATACACCACATATGTGGTGTATGTTATTTTTTTCCTTAAAAACTAATTTGGGCTTAGTTATTGTGAAAGGCCAGCCAAAGCTACACCCTTGTTTCTGTAGCATATTGTCCAGCTCTCATAAGTGTAAAGTGTAGGTATACCTACGTGGTGTATGTTTTTTTTCGTGAAAAACTAATTTGGGCCTAGTTACTGTGAAAGGTCAGCCAAAGTTATACCCTTGTTTCGGTAGCCTTATACAGTTTGTAGTGGAGCGCATAGTGCTCCTCTCATAAGTTTAAACTGTACATACACCTACGTGGTGTAGTTTTTTTTTTCCCCTCAAAAACTAATTTGGGTCTAGTTACTGTGAAAGGCCAGACAAAGCTACACACATGTTTCTGTAGTCTAATACAGTTTTAAGCATAGCGGAGCGCACTGTCCTACTCTCATAAGTGTAACATATACGCACTCAGCTGGTATATAACTATGTCAGGCAGAGAAGTGCCAGGACGTGCACAGAGGAGTGGCAGAGGCCTAAATTCATCACGCACATGCATAGGTTGAAGCAGAGTAGGGGCGTGTGGCAGCAGGAGTCGCAGCAAGAGGTCTGAGCTCCCAGTGTCAGCTAACAGTCGTGTCTCGACCAGCAACCCAACAGCCGTGATTGATTGGTTCACTTGGTCATCCACTACATCCCAAGTGACATCCGCCACCCCCAGTCAACAGTCTGTCATTGTGCTGCTATATGGTCTCCTCATGCTGATGCTGCCACCTCTAGGCTCTGTCATTGTGCTGCTATATGGTCTCCTCATGCTGATGCTGCCACCTCCAGGCTCTCTCATTGTGCTGCCATATGATCTCCTCATGCTGATGCTACACCTTCAGGCTCTCTCATTGTGCTGCCATGGATACTAGAAAACATAATTAAGGTGCTGGTCCCAAGTTACAGAAATTCCTCCACATTAGACCACAAGGAAGTATTGAGGATATGCATTAGTTAAAACTTAACTTTTCATAGGATAACATATATGGACCCAATTTTTTTTTTTATCTAATAAAAGGAAATGTGTGCAAAAAACACCATGTACCACCTACACCACCAATTATTGATGCGATGCAAAGACTTCTAAAAGGGGGAGGGAATAACATATGGTCCATCGTAACAGGTGGGGGTAAAAACTTCCCCTGTAAGGCCCTACTGTTGCACTATTAATTCCCTTCTTGGCAAGTGTTACTCACCCTAAAAAGGGCGGCCCCAAACAGGAACCTCTCCCTATTTCCCCCTACAAACACTGCAATTTCCCAGGGTTTTTAGTTGGAAATAGGGAGAGGTTCCTGTGTAGGGCTGCCCTTTTTAGGGTGAGTAACACTTGCCAAAAAGGGAATTAGTAGGGCGAGAGTAGGGCCTTACATTGAAAATTTTATCCCACCTGCTACAATGGACAATTCATTGTTCCCTTCCACTTATTATTTTAGTCACCCTATAAAAAAAAAAATCAATAAGATTAGTTTGACATGATCTCCCTGAAGTAAACCCATGTTATTTTTCATCTTGCAATACATGGGATTTTAGATGTTCTACAATCCTATCTTTTATAGGGTTTCCATTAATTTCCCCACTAATGATGTCAGACTTAATGGCCTATAGTTGCTTGATTCCCCCCTACTACCTTTCTTGTGAATGGGCACAACATTTGCTAATTTCCAATCTTCTGAGATTACTTCTGTTACCAGTGATAGGTTAAAAAAAAATCTGTTAACGGTTTTGCTAGTTCACCGCTATGCTCTTTTAATAATTTTGGGTGTATCCCATAAGGCCCCTGTGACTTATTTGTCTTAACTTAAGACAGCAAACGTAGAACCTCTTCCTCTGTAAAGACACATGCATCAAACAATTCATTAGTATTCCTCCCTAGTTGAGGTCCTTTTCCTTCTTTTTCTTCTGTAAAAATTGAACAGAAGTATTCATTAAGGCAGTCCGCTAGTCCTAACTTCTCTTCTACATAACTTCCTTCCTTTTGTTTTTCATTTAGATATTCCTTGTTTTAATTTCTTTTTTCCACTTATATATCTGAAGAATGTCTTATCCCCTTTTTTCACAGACTGATCTAGTTTTTCTTCTGCCTGTGCTTTAGAAGTTCTTATAACTTGCTTGGCCTCTTTCTGCCTAATCTTGTAGATGTCCCTATCTTCATTGCTCTGTTTTTTTTTTTTTTTTATATAATTACTAAATGCTAGCTTTTAGTTTTTTTTATGATTTTGGCCACTTCTGCGGAGTACCACAGTGGTCTCTTCCTTTTTCTGCTTTTACTGACAAGTTTAATGCAATTATCTAATTCCGGGCCTGAGGAAACGCCCAGAGGGCATGAAATGGCGCTATTGCTTCGGACAGGGCTCCCCATGATCCACTGCCCTGCCATATTATCTGTCCATATATAGCTACCTTTTTATCGTTTGAATAAACTACACAGCATAGGAACGGTGGGGAGTGATCCACGTCTTTCTTTATTTCTTCTTAGTGTGTCTAATGCAATTATCGGTTGCCTTCAATAATGCATCTTTTAAGTAGTCCCATTTCTCCCGGACTCCATGTAATCCGTTCCAATCTGATAGGGACTAATTTATGACTAATCACATTTTTGAAAAGTCGGTTATGCCCTCTGTAAATCAATATAAATAATGGAACACAGCATAAAATCTGCAGCACATATGCTATGTGTGAATATATTCTTATAGTTGTGTATTCTGCCTCTGATTGCATCTGATCAGTATGGTATTCTCCTGTATGGTGTGCAGGGTGGCAATAAGCAGTTTCTTCTGTAGACCTGGAATATGACCTCTATATGGTCACTGCATGGTGGTTTTATTGGTTACATTAATACGTGTATAGTAGTAGAGTGGGTATCTTGGTCCCACTTTAGTTTTCCTTTACATATTAAATCTAGTGTCTGTAATACAGATGCAATAAGGCACATACAAAATGCTCCTAAAGGTAGTCGTGAGGGACGTGACAAAGTAAAGTGTTTTTTTTTGCAAATAAATGTTTTTGCAATAGGGGGCATATTGTGTGTGAGCTGGTGGGATTTGTGTGGAAGGGATGCTTATTGATCCCAGTGCAGCCCTTTTCAGACCCCTACTTACTAACCCGAAGGTAGAACCAAGAGAAGATACTTTCTACATATCATTGCAGGAGACGGGCTCCAATGTAATTGTGGTGTCGAGTGAGGGTAATGTGTGTAATTAACCTTTTCGTGATGCCAGGGCGTGGTTGACCTATATACCACCTGAGGTAAACCAGCTTCTCCTGTGGCAGGCAAGGGGCAAATAATTACTCTGAAGCAAGGTTACGGATAACTGGCTTTACTGAAGTTGGAAAGGTGGTGCAGTCCGTTACAGCTCAGATTAGTATGAAGGAGATGCAGGGTGAACTTTGAGAAGCTTATCGGCTTGCTGGGACTTATAGTTGATTGTACGGTAAAAGACTGCCTTGACTTGTATGCAACCCACGCTAGACTTTAGTTACTTGGACTTCACTAGCTTGACTGACTTGCATTGATCCCCAAGATTTTAGTGCTTACCACCAGGCTTTGACTTTCACCCAAGCGCAGGGGTTAACTTGTAGAAGATGCATGGTTGCTGGACTAGGCCTCAGGCCTCCTTCAGAATCACCTCACAGACTCCTCAGACTTCTCTCAACTCTACCTCAGCTCTTGACTGAACTCTTAACTCTGGTTACACTATATTTGGGAGCAATTTAGAGAGATCCCATTGGGCAGATAAGTCACATGGTTCACCTTTGCATACTCCCCTAAAAACAAGGTTCATGACAACAGTAACAAGTACATAGAAAATTAAAATAACTTAACCATTGCATAACAGTTTATAATATAGAGTCCTGAGGAGAGTGGGCCCAAGACGGACATTGAAGCAGCATCTGCCACACAGGATGGGCAGGTGTACAGAAGAACACGTTATTCTGTACTGGGTCACCACATAATTCTATGTAGCCTGTCTTCTGCCACAGTATAGAAAAGGCAGCAAGTATGGGAGAAAAGTGCTCTTCTTCTGGTTCTATCTAATGAACAGTGTGAATAGGAACACCAGACCCCAACCGAATCTCCTCATTTATATGTTTTGGGTTTTGGGGCCTGCAGGAGTTCATTAGTATGGTATATCAGGCAGAACAAAAGTCTGTTCTAAAACATTTTAGGACACCAACCAACTCAATAGATAGCAGAGTGGACACAGGTTGCGATATGCCCCATACCAAATGTCAAAACTGTTCCACATTATCCTGCAGAGGTTGCACCCAGGACTGAAGGGCTTGCTTTTTTCCCCCTTCTCCTGTTTCCTTGACCCTTGGGCCAATTCCTCTTCCTTTTGCTGGTTTGCATGAGAATTTGCACACCACCTAGTAGCAAAGTAAATTGGACTTTCTGCCCATGCTTCTTAAGTGCCTGACATAACAGGCAGAACTATGAGGGGACAACCATGGTATCAGTCCCACCCGAGCTGATGCCAAATAAGAACATTATATAAATAGCACATGGTAGCTAATAAGCTAAGGGTCTTGCTATTAAATGTGCACTATAGCCCAGCAGCTTCATGTGACACCCACTGTAGTACCACCACCAATGTCAGACAGAAGGTGTATTGGTGGCCACTTTTTGTAGATAGATACATCCAGCCCCTTCACTAAAATCAATAGGCGTTACATCTTACCCTTTCATTCGGTAGTCTGTAAGCAGAGGCGGCTCTAGACTTTTTGAGGCCTTAGGCAAAAATAAATCTGAGGCCCCCCCAAGCGCGATAAAAAGAAGAAAAAAAAAGGAATTTGTTTGAAATTGAAGTGGGGGGCCATGTGCATTTACAAAGCCCCCCCGTGGTGCCAGAATAGTGGACCCCCCCCACATGTGACCCCATTTTGGAAACTACACCCGTCATAGAATTTAATAAGGGGTGAAGTGAGCATTTACACCCCACTGGCGTTTGACAGATCTCAGGAACAGTGGGCTGTGCAAATGAAAAATTACATGTTCCAAAAATCTGTCAGACACCTGTGGGGTGTAAATGCTCACTTCACCCCTTATTAAATTCTGTGAGAGGTGTAGTTCCACAATGGGGTCACATGTGGGGGGGGGGGGGGGTTCCACCATTCTGGCACCATGGGGGCTTTGTAAACACACATGGCCTTCAATTCCATCCAAATTCTCTCTCCAAAATCCCAATGGCGCTCCTCTTCTGAGCATTGTAGTACGCCCGCAGAGCACTTTACATCCACATGTAGTATTTATATACTCAGAAGAAATGGGGTTACAAATTTAGGGGGGCTTTTTTTCCTATTATCCCTCGTGAAAATGAAAAATTTGGGATAACACCAGCATTTTAGTGAAAAAATAAAAAAATTTCATTTTCAACGAAAACTCTTTAAATACCTGTGTAGTAGTTAAAGCTCACTATACCCTTTGTTACGTTCCTTAAGGGGTGCAATTTCCAAAATGGGGTCATATGTGGGTGTTTTTTTTTTTTGCGTTTATGTCAGAACCTCTGTAACGGTCACCCCTGTGCAAATCAGCTTAAATTTACATGGCGCTCTCACTCTTGAGCCTTGTTGTGCGTCCGCAGAGAATTTTACATCCACATATGGGGAATTTCAGTACTCAGGAGAAACATTACGTTTCAAATTTTGGGGGTCTTTTTTCCCTTTTACCTTTTGTGAAAATAAAAAGTTTGGGGCAACACCAGCAAATTACTGTAAAAAATAATTTTTTTTTACAATTACATTCTGGACTAGACCCCAACTTTACCTTTTCATAAAGGGTAAAAGGAGAAAAAGCCCCCCAAAATTTGTTAGGCAATTTCTCCCGATTACAGAAATACCCCATATGTGGTCCTAAACTGTTGCCTTGAAATACGACAGGGATCTGAAGTGAGAGAGCGCCATGCGTCTTTGAGGCCTAAATTAGGGATTTGCATAGGGATGGACATAGGGGTATTCTACGCCAGTGATTCCCAAACAGGGTGCCTCCAGCTGTTGCTAAACTCCCAGCCTGCCAGGACAGTCAATGGCTGTCCGGCAATAACGGGAGTTGTTGTTTTGCAACAGCTGGAGGCTCCGTTTTGGAAACAGTGCCGTACCTGATGTTTTTCATTTTTATTGGGGAGGTGGGGGGGGGGGGGGGCTGTGTAGGGGTATGTGTATATGTAGTGTTTTACTTTTTATTTTGTGTAGTGTGGTGTTTTTAGGGTACAGTCACATGAGCGGGTTCACAGCAAGTTTCCTGCTGGGATTTTGAGCTGCAGCGGAAAATTTGCTGCATCTCAAACTTGCAGCGTGAGACTCGTTGTAAACCCGCCCATGTGAATCTACCCTGTGCAAACCTGTTGCAAAACTACAACTCCCAGCATGCGTTTTGGCTGTCTGTGCATGCTGGGAGTTGTAGTTTTGCAACATCTGGAGGGCTGCAGTTTTGGGACCACTGTGCAGTGGTATTCAATCTGTGCTATTCCAGATGTTGCAAAACTACAACTCCCAGCATGCCCAGACAGTCCAGGAATGCTGGGAGTTGTAGTTTTGTAACATCTGGCCCTTCAGATGTTGCCGAACTACAACTCCCAGCATGCCTGGGCAGTCTGGGCATGTTTGAAGTTGGAGTTTTGCATCATCTGGAGGGCTACAGTTTGGACACCACGACTTAGCGGTCTCCCAACTGTTCTCCTCCAGTTGTTGCAAAACTACAACTCCCAGCATGCCTTTTGGCTGTCTGGGCATGCTGGGTGTTGTAGTTTTGCAACAAGTGGAGGCACACTGGTTGGGAAACATTGTTTCCTAACTCTGTGTTTCCCAACCCGTGTGCCTCCAGCTGTTGCAAAACTTCAACTCCAAGCATGCCCAGACTGCCCAGGCATGCTGGGAGTTGTAGTTCGGCAACATCTGAAGGGCCAGATGTTTCAAAACTACAACTCCCAGCATTCCTGGACAGTCTGGGCATGCTGAGAGATGTAGTTTTGCAACCTCTGGAAGAGCACAGATTGGAGACCACTGCACAGTGGTCTCCAAACTGCGGCCCTCCAGATGTTGCAAAACTAAACTCCCAGCATGCCTAGACAGCCATGTAGTTTTGAAACTCCTAGAAGCAGCAGTGAATATCACTTTACGGCGATGTTCACTGCTGCTTCCACTTGCCTGCCGCCACTGCCTTCTAAACTTGCCTACCGCTTCCATGTGTGCCTGCCGCCGGTCCCCGGTCCTTACTGCCGCGCCGTCCCCGCCAGTCCCTCCGCAGGTATGTGCCACAGCCCCCTGCAGCTCCCGGGATCCTCTTTCCCCACTCTGCCCGACTTCTAGGGGGGGCAGAGCAGGGGATCTGAACTTTAACCCCCCCCCAGTCAGCGATCACTGTGATTGGTCCACAGGGACCAATCACAGTGATCGCTGATCAGGACCATCCACAGATGGTCCTGGGGGGCTTGCAGAAGTTGGCCCCCGCTGGTAACAGTGGGACTTCTGCCAATTAACCCGTGCGATGCCGTGCGCGAACTACCTGCACATCATCACATTTATATATGTCATTCTGTGGGAACGGGCTAATTACACGATTTAGGTGGTCGCGAGGCCCCATTTAGCGCAAGGCCTTAGGCGGCCGCTTAAATCGCCTAATTAGAGAGCCGCCTCTGTCTGTAAGCAGACCATGTTGTAGCAAATAAAATATCTTGTGTGGTAGAATTTGTATTTATGTAAGCCATCCCTATAACACTTTTTATTGCCTCATATACTCCTTGTTTCTCCTAATATAACTCAGTAGGTATAGCCATAAAGCAATGTGTCTAATGTCTTTTCTAGTGTTAGAAAGATGTCGAATCTTGGAATCATTGCTTCAATAAATACAGAGAATAGTTAATTTATTGATTTGGAAAACATGATAACATGATAAATGTATTATTTACATGTATACTGCTCAAAAAAATAAAGGGAACACTTAAACAGCACAATGTAACTCCAAGTCAATGACACTTCTGTGAAATCACACTGTCCACTCAGGAAGCACCACTGATTGACAATCAATTTCACATGCTGTTGTGCAAATGGAACAGACAACAGGTGGAAATTATAGGCAATTAGCAAGACACCACAAATAAAGGAGTAGTTCTGCAGGTGGTGACCACAGACCACTTCTCAGTTCCTATGCCTCCTGGCTGATGTTTTGGTCACTTTTGAATGCTAGCGGTGCTTTCACTATAGTGGTAGCATGAGATGGAGTCCACAACCCGCACAAGTGGCTCAGGTAATGCAGCTCATCCAGGATAGCACATCAATGCGAGCTGTGACAAGAAGGTTTGCTGTGTCTGTCTGCGTAGTGTCCAGAGCATGGAGGCCCTACCAGGAGAAAGGCCAGTATATCAGGAGACGTGGATGAGGCCGTAGGAGGGAAACAACCCAGCAGCAGGACCACTAACTCCGCCTTTATGCAAAGAGATAATGTGGAGAAAGGCTTCAATGGAGGTGCCGGCTTTGGAATGGCGCAGGTCACAGGAAGGCACAAGGTGGGTAAAAGCAAGAGTGGTTTATTCTCCCAACAGGCAATGCGTTTCACTGCTACAGCAGCTTCATCAGGCATGCCTGATGAAGCTGCTGTAGCAGTATAACGCGTTGCATGTCTAGGGGCGGAGCACCCCTTTAACATAACCCACCCTTTAACCACTTAGGGAAAAGGGTGTACAGGTACACCCCAATGCCCTGGAACTTAAGGACCCAGGGCATACCTGCCCGTGGGAATTTCAGTCCCTGCCGCGCGCCGGGCGGGGACCGGACCGAGATGACTGCTTATCAGCAGGCACCCCGTGCAAACCCTGCTGCGATTCCGGGTCAATCGGGTCTCTGGTGACCTGGAAAAAAGGGTGAATGGGGCTGTCAGCCCCATTCAACCTTACCCAGCAGTAATGAGGAGACACGGGTGCCACCTCACGATCACTTGATTGATCGGTCGGAATGACCGACCAATCACTGCCCTGCTGGGCGGTGATCGGGGCAGTAATCGGGGCTGGCGGGGGGTCTCCTACCTCTCCCTGGCAGGAGTCCCCTCAGCAGCGGCAGCGGCGGTCCCGGCGGCAGGATACAGCAGAAGGTGAGGCCTGTTTACCTCCTGCTGTTGCTTAGCAACAACTCTCAGCATACACAGCCAAAGGGCATGCTGGGAGTTGTAGTTTTGCAACAGCTGGAGTTCCAACTACAACTCCCAGCATGCCCTTTGGTAGTCTGTGCATGCTGGTGGTTGTAGTTATGCAACAGCTGGAGGCACATTTTTTCTATGAAAAAGTGTGCATCCAGCTGTTGCATAACTACAACTCCCAGCATGCAGAGACTACCAAAAGGCATGCTGGGAGTTGTAGCAGTGTGCCTCCAGCTGTTGCAAAGCAACAACTCTCAGCATGCCCTTCGACTGTCAATGCATGCTGAGTGTTGCAGTTTTGCAACAGCTGGAGACACATTGGTTGTGAAACAGAGTTTGTGTCCTAACTCAGTGTTTTGCAACCAGTGTGCTTCACGCTGTTGCAAAAGTACAACTCCTAGCATGCACTGAGAGACTGTATATGCTGGGAGTTCTAGTTTTGCAACAGCTGGAGGCACACTGGTTGCAAAACACTAAGTTAAGTAACAAACTCTCAGTGTTGCACAACCAATGTGCCTCCAACTGTTGCATAACTACAACTCCCAGCATGTATGATCTGTCAGTGCATGCTGGGAGTTGTAGTTTTGCAACAGCTGGAGGTTTATTTTCTGCCACAGCTCAAACTCCCAGCAAGAAACTCACTGTAAACGCCCGCCGTGTGAATGTACCCTAAAAACACTACACTACACAAAATAAAAAGTAAAACACTACAAATACATATACCCTTACACCGCCCCTCCCCCCCATAAAAAAAAAAAACTCTTGTACAGCACTGTTCCAAAACAGCCTCCAGCTGTTGAAAAACAACAACTCCCAGTATTGCAGGACAGCCACTGACTGTCAAGGCATGCTGGGAGTTTTGCAACAGCTGGAGACACCCTGTTTGGGAAACACTGCCGTAGGGTATTTTGGTGGCAGATGCAAATCCCCCAAAATAGGCCTCAAATGCGCATGGCGCTCTCTCACTTCGGAGCCCTGTCTTATTTCAAGGCATCAGTTTACTGCCACATATGGGGTATTTCCGTACTCGGAAGAAATTGCATTACAAATGTTGAGGGTCTTTTTCTCCTTTTACCCCTTATGAAAAGGTAAAATGGGGGGTCTACACCAGCATGTTGGTGTATAAAAAAAAAATTTTTTTACACTGACATGCTTGTGTTGCCCCATACTTTTAATTTTCATAAGTGGTAAAAGGAAAAAAAGCCTCCCAAAGTTTGTAACGCAATTTCTCCTGAGTACAGAAATACCCCATATATGGGCATAAAATGTTCTGCGGATGCACAACATGGCTCAGAAGTAAGAGCACACCATGTACATTTGAGGTCTAAATTGGTGATCTGCACAGGGGGGCTAATTTTACAGCGGTTCTGACATAAACGCAAAGCTATAAATACCCATATGTGACCCCATTTTGGAAACTACACCCCTCACGGAATGTAACAAGGGGTATATTATACACCCCACAGGTGTTTGACAAATTTTCGTCAAAGTTGGATGTGAAAATGAAAAAAAAAAAAAATGTTTTCACTAAAATGCTGGTGTTACCCTACATTTTTCCTTTTCACAAGGGAGAATAGGAAAAAAGCCCGTTAAATTTGTAACCCCCTTTCTGAGTGAGAACATACCCCATATGTGAATGTAAAGTGCTCTGCATGCGAACTACAATGCTTAGAAGAGAAGGAGCGCTATTGGGCTTTTGGAGAGAGAATGTGTCTGAAATTGAAGGCCATGTGTGTTTACAAAGCCCCCATAGTGCAAGAACAGTGGACTCCCCCCCCCCACATGTGACCCCCTTTTGGAAACTACACCACTCACAGAATTTAATTAGGGGTGCAGTGAGCATTTACACCCCACAGGTGTCTGACAGATTTTTGGAACAGTGGTCCGTAAATAAAATGAAAAATGTAATTAAATACTCACTGCACCCCTTATTAAATTCTGTGAGGGGTGTAGTTTTCAGCATGGGGTCACATGTGGGGGGGTCCACTGTTCTGGCACCACGGGGGCTTTGTAAACGCTCATGGCCCCCGACTTCCATTCCAACCAAATTCTCTCTCCTAAGGCTCAATGGCGCTCCTTCTCTTCTGAGCATTGTAGTTCACCCACAGAGCACTTTACATCCACATATGGGGTATTTACATAGTCAGAAGAAATGGGGTTACAAATTTTGGGAGGCTTTTTCTCCTATTACCCCTTATGAAAAAGAAAAATTTGGGGTAACACCAACATTTTAGTGAAAAATATCTTTAGCAGAAATTTGTCAAACACCTGTGGGGTGTTAAAGCTCAATGTACCCCTTGTTAAGTTCCTTTAGGGGTGTAGTTTCCAAAATAGTATGCCTTGTATTTTTTTTGCTGTTTTGGCACCATCGGGGCTTCCTAAATGCGACATGCCCCCCAAAAACCATTTCACCAAAATTTGTTTTTCAAAATCCAAATGTGACTCCTTCTCTTCTGAGCATTGTAGTGCGCCCGCAGTGCACTTGACGTCCACACATGGGGTATTTCCATACTCAAAAGAGATGGGGTTACAAATTTTGGGGGGCATTTTCTCCTATTACCCCTATAACCAGCATTTTAGTGAAAAAAAAATCATTTACACATCCAACTTTAAAGAAAAAAGTCATCAAACACCTGTGGGGTGTTAAGGCTCACTGTACTACTTGTTGTGTTCCTTGAGGGGTGTAGTTTCCAAAATAGGATGCCATGTGGGATTTTTTTTTTCTGGTGTTGGTTTTGTTTTTGCTGTTCTGGCACCATAGGGGCTTCCAAAATGTGACATGCCCCCCAAAAACCATTTCAGAAAAACTCACTCTCCAAAATCTCTGTTACGCCGAGTGCTCCGGGTCCCTGCTCCTCCCCGGAGCGCTTGCGGCGTTCCTCTCTCTGCAGCGCCCCGGTCAGACCCGCTGACCGGGAGCGCTGCACTGACACTGCCGGCGGGGATGCGATTCGCATAGCGGGACGCGCCCGCTCGCAAATCGCATCCCAAGTCACTCACCTGTCCCGGTCCCTGGCTGTCACGTCCTGGCGCGCGCGGCTCCGCTCCTTAGGGCGCGCACGCGCCAGCTCTCTAAGATTTAAAGGGCCAGTGCACCAATGATTGGTGCCTGGCCCAATCAGTCTAACTAGCTTCCACCTGCTCCCTGTCTATATAACCTCACTTCCCCTTCCCTTCCTGGCCGGATCTTGTTGCCTTGTGCCAGAGAAAGCGTTTAGTGTTGTCCAAAGCCTGTGTTCCAGATCTTCTGCTATCGCCATTGACTATGAACCTTGCCGCCTGCCCCGACCTTCTGCTACGTCTGACCTTGCCTCTGCCTAGTCCTTCTGTCCCACACCTTCTCAGCAGTCAGCGAGGTTGAGCCGTTGCCGGTGGATACGACCTGGTTGCGGCGGGCTCTGGTGAATACCAGTAGCAACTTAGAACCGGTCCACCGACACGGTCCACGCCAATCCCTCGCTGACACAGAGGATCCACATCCAGCTAGCGGAATCGTGACAATCTCATTGTTGTTCCTTCCCTTCTGAGCCCTCTACTGTGCCCGCCGAACATTTTACATACACATATGAGGTATTTCCTTACTCGAGAGAAATTGGGTTAAAAATTTTGGGGGCTTTTTCTCCTTTTACCCCTTGTAAAATTTCAAAAAGTGGGTCTACAAGAACATGCGAGGGTAAAAAATTTAGATTTTGAATTTTCTCTTTCACTTTGCTGCTATTCCTGTGAAACATCTAAAGGGTTAACACACTTTTCTGAATGTCATTTTGAATACCTTGAGGGGTGCAGTTTTTATAATGGGGTCACTTATGGGGTATTTCTAATATGAAGGCCCTTAAAATCCACTTCAAAATTGAACTGGCCCCTGAAAAATCCAGATTTTTGAAAATTTTGTGAAAATTTTCAAAATTGTTGCTGAACTTTGAAGCCCTCTGGTGTCTTCCAAAAGTAAAACATGTCAATTTTATGATGCAAATATAAAGTAGACATATTGTATATGTGAATCAAGATATAATTTATCTGGGATGTCCATTTTCCTTATAAGCAGAGAGTTTCAAAGTAAAAAAAAATGCTACATTTTCTAATTTTTCATCTAATTTTTTAATTTTTCACCAAGAAATGATGCAAGTATGAACAAAAATTTACCACTGACATAAAGTAGAATATGTCACGAAAAAACATTCTTGGAATCAGAATGAAAAGTAAAAACATCCCAGAGTTATTAAAGCTTAAAGTGACAGATGTGCAAAGTCAGATGTGCATAAAATGGCCGGGTCCTTAAAGGGGTACTCCGCAGTGGCGTCGCTAGGGGGGGCCCAGAGGGGGCCATGGTCCCCCCTAGATCAGGCCGTGCCCCCCCTTGTGCCCCCCAAATTTAAAATAAACTATGTCAGGGGTCGGCAACCACTCATGGCACGAGGGGCTCCGGGCGGAGAGGTGCTCACTCCGCTAATGGGGATCCAGGACACTTGTCCCGGATACCCAGGCGAGCGAGCGCCGCTTTCAGCTGTGTGCACACACGCACACACAGCTAAGCCTCCTCTCAGTGTGAGCCACAGGACCTGCCGCTTCACTGAGAGGAGACCTGTGAACTCTGCCCCAACGCAGTGCAGGCGCCGATGACGTCACTCATCGGTGCCTTCACTATAGCGGGAGAAGAACGCAGCCCCCTGTGCTGCTGAGGAGAGCCTGCGTATAGGTGAGTAAAAGTGCATTTTAATTTTTTTTATCATCCTGGGATCAGCTGGTGGGGGGAGGGGGGGCAATGATGTGGAGGAGATGGGGGGGGGCAATGATGTGGAGGAGATGGGGGGGGCAATGATGTGGAGGAGATGGGGGGGGGCAATGATGTGGAGGAGATGGGGGGGCAATGATGTGGAGGAGATGGGGGGGCAATGATGTGGAGGAGATGGGGGGGCAATGATGTGGAGGAGATGGGGGGGCAATGATGTGGAGGAGATGGGGGGGCAATGATGTGGAGGAGATGGGGGGGCAATGATGTGGAGGAGATGGGGGGGCAATGATGTGGAGGAGATGGGGGGGCAATGATGTGGAGGAGATGGGGGGGCAATGATGTGGAGGAGATGGGGGGAGGCAATGATGTGGAGGAGATGGAAGAGGCAATGATGTGGAGGAGATGGGGGGAGGCAATGATGTGGAGGAGATGGGGGGAGGCAATGATGTGGAGGAGATGGGGGGAGGCAATGATGTGGAGGAGATGGGGGGGAGGCAATGATGTGGAGGAGATAGGGGGGCAATGATGTGGAGGAGATGGGGGGAGGCAATGATGTGGAGGAGATGGGGGGGAGGCAATGATGTGGAGGAGATGGGGGGGCAATGATGTGGAGGAGATGGGGGGACGCAATGATGTGGAGGAGATGGATGGGCAATGATGTGGAGGAGATGGGGGGGAGGCAATGATGTGGAGGAGATGGGGGGGCAAGGATGTGGAGGAGATGGGGGGGCAATGATGTGGAGGAGATGGGGGGGCAATGATGTGGAGGAGATGGGGGGCAATGATGTGGAGGAGATGAGAGGGGGGGATGATGTGGAGGGGGTGTGTGCAGGTGAGAGGGGGGTGATGATGTGGAGGAGGAGAGGGGGGTGATGATGTGGAGCAGGTGAGGGGGGGTGCAGGTGAGAGGGGGGTGATGATGTGGAGGAGGTGAGGGGGGTGATGATGTGGAGGAGGAGAGGGGGTTGTGTGCAGGTGAGAGGGGGGTGATGATGTGGAGGAGGAGAGGGGGGTGATGATGTGGAGGAGGAGAGGGGGCGATGATGTGGAGGAGGAGAGGGGGTTGTGTGCAGGTGAGAGGGGGGTGATGATGTGGAGGAGGAGAGGGGGGTGATGATGTGGAGGAGGAGAGGGGGGTTGTGTGCAGGTGAGAGGGGGGTGATGATGTGGAGGAGGAGAGGGGGGTTGTGTGCAGGTGAGAGGGGGGTGATGATGTGGAGGAGGAGAGGGGGGTGATGATGTGGAGGAGGAGAGTGGGGCAATAATGTGGAGGAGGAGAGGGGGGTTGTGTGCAGGTAAGAGGGGGGTGATGATGTGGAGGAGGAGAGGGGGGTGATGATGTGGAGGAGGAGAGGGGGGTTGTGTGCAGGTGAGAGGGGGGTGATGATGTGGAGGAGGAGAGGGGGGTGATGATGTGGAGGAGGAGAGGGGGGTTGTGTGCAGGTGAGAGGGGGGTGATGATGTGGAGGAGGAGAGGGGGGTGATGATGTGGAGGAGGAGAGGGGGGTTGTGTGCAGGTGAGAGGGGGGTGATGATGTGGAGGAGGAGAGGGGGGTGATGATGTGGAGGAGGAGAGGGGGGTTGTGTGCAGGTGAGAGGGGGGTGATGATGTGGAGGAGGAGAGGGGGGTGATGATGTGGAGGAGGAGAGGGGGGTGTAGGTGAGAGGGGGGCGATGATGTGGAGGAGGTGAGGGGGTGTAGGTGAGAGGTGGGTGATGATGTGAAGGAGCACTGGCTACTTCCCTACCTGGCTACTTCCCTACCTGGCTACCTACCTAACAGATCTATTATGCAGGGATCTGATTCTGGGGTCTGTATTATAGTGGGGTCTGATTATGGGGTCTGTTTTATGGTAAGTGGTGATGATTCAGGGGTCTTTATTGTGGTAAGGTAAGGTAAACTAAACATGTTCTGCATGGTGTGTGTGTGTGTATATATATGTGTGTGTGTGTATGTATATATATATATATATATATATATATATATACACACGTTTTAAAATTGCCCCCCCGCACTTTTGTCACTGGCCCCCCATGTGCCCCCCCTAAATATGAATGCTGGAGACGCCACTGGTACTCCGGTGGAAAAGTTTTTTTTTAAATAAACTGGTGCCAGAAAGTTAAACAGATTTGTAAATTACTTCTATTAAAAAATCTTAATCCTTTTAGTACTTTTTAGCAACTGTATGCTACAGAGGAAATTTTTTACTTTTTGAATTTCTTTTTTGTGTTGTCCACAGTGCTCTCTGTTGACTCCTCTGTCCGTGTCAGGAACTGTCCAGAGCAGCAGAGGTTTGCTATGAGGATTTTCTCCTGCTCTGGACAGTTCCTGTTACGGGCATCAGGTGTCAGCAGAGAGCACTGTGGACAACACAAAAAAGTAATTAAAAAAATAAAGATTGTCCTCTGTAGCAAACAGCTGCTAAAAAGTACTGAAAGGATTAAGATTTTTTAATAGTAAAGTAATTTACAAATCTGTTTAACTTTTTGGCACCAGTTCATTTAAAAAAAAAAAAAGTTTTCCACCTGAGTACCCCTTTAAGGTGAAATTGGGCTGGGTCCTTAAGGGGTTAAATACACAAACCCCAAATGAAGAAAACACAGATGGGGAGCACCTGCAAAAAGTAATCCCCTACAACACATGCCAACTCAGAAGGTGGTACACATATCACCATCCAGCATGTTATTGTGCCAGTGATAATATATAAGTCATTCCTTACCTAACTGGGACATGGTTAGAGGTTTGCCGGGGCCCCCCACCACAACCTCACCACAATCCCTAATGACAACCTACTTATAATATATTTTCAGGAAGAATACCAGAGGAACAACACATTGTTTGATGGGACAAGTATTTACTTCAGTGGTCTCCTCCAAGTTCAGGCTTGGTATATCTCTAAGACGTGCCTACACTTGTATACATGGCTTTACTTTAAGATCAAGAATAAGTTAATAGTTCTTAGCCCCCCCACAATGCAAAATTTGCTTAAGCAATGACTCCCTTAGCCTGGTGAGGGCTGCTGGCAGGTGAGGGCTGGCTGTAGGGGTGTTGAGTGCATTTGGCCATCTGCATGGGGCCACTTTGGACATTAAGTTCCCCGATTCTGCATCACAATGTAGGCTGGCAGCAAATGTAACAAGCCCCCCCTTTCCTCTTGTGCTCCAACTATTAGACTCCTCCGATGCTTGTTAATCCATGAGCTGAAATGATAGAGGGGAGAAACTGGTAATTATGTATTCAGGAGAGACAGAGGAATTGAGAAGTGTTTCATGCTTGGGTTCACCCCAGCTGTTAATTGAGTGATCTTGTTAAGAGAGCCTTTCAGCCCCTGACAGTTTCTTCAGCTAATTCCTTAATGGCCCCAGTATTTAGCGGCCCTAGTTAGGTGAAGAAATGGGGAGGGGGGAACTAGGAACGTAATGGTTGCTTTCTGAGCTCTGACGCGGCCCCTATTGTGATACAGTTTATATTTAATCCTAAGGGGCTGTCGAAATACACTGGGTGTGGGGCTGGCAAGACATTAATGTATATGCCACTGGTACTAATTATTTTAACTCCTTATGTATTGATGAAGACATTAAACTTATAACCTAATCGCCCTTTGTAGCAGGATGTGGTAACTAATCCAGATGTCTGTAAGGAACAGGAAAATGAGTGATGTTTCTATTAATTGTGGAATCGTGTATTAGAATGAAATACATATGTATATATGAGTGTACCTATAAGGGGTTCAGGGCTAAAAGTGACACCTGAGGAACACCTAAAGGCCCTAAAGAGTATTGTAAATGGCACATGGTAGGTAGGGGCCAATTTACAGATTTTGCATTAGGGGCCCAAAAGATTTATGGTAAATGTCTGTATATATGATTCTCCATGTAGAGAAAACACAACAAGAAGCGCTCCATAGTGCATTAAAAGAGTAGGTAAGCTATACCGATAGTTAATGGTAGCGCTTACCCCGTAAGTTGTGCTTAGAGACCAAGGCACAACACTGGTAGAGAGTATTCCAAAATGTAGACAGTCCCACCACCGCAACGGTGTAGCAATTGTAACAAAAACCTCCAGACTCCGAAGGGACTTGGATCGGCGCAGAAAGGATGGGAGCAATATAGACAAAGGTCGATTTATTCTGGAACAACGCGTTTCGACGCAAGAACAGGCGTCTTTTTCAACTTGAAAAAGACGCCTGTTCCGGCGTCGAAACGCGTTGGTCCAGAATAAATCGAGCTTTGTCTATATTGCTCCCATCCTTTCTGCGCCGATCCAAGTCCCTTCGGAGTCTGGAGGTTTTTGTTATATGATTCCCCAGTGACAGTATGAGACATATATGAATGCTATGGACCACGACCAAGACTGAAGTTTTAGGAGAACTTGTTTGAGATTCGGATGTTATGGCCCATTTATATTCATAGAGGATTTATATTTGGAAGAATCAAAATTTTGGGGACCTCTATGGCCTTCCTCCAGAAGGTCTGAACTCCCGCACAGTCTCAAAATAGGTGAAATAAAGTAGTTATTGTATTATTATATATCCAGCACAATCTCAGTAGTGTGATACAAGCGTAAACGTATTTTATATAGATTTTTCATATAAACCATTCACGGAGAGGTCTTAGCAATCCTTTGTCATTTAAGCCTCCTTCTGAAAGACCCAACCTTAAATACTCTTCTTCTTGTGCATATACGATGCTTAGCCAAATGCCCAAGGTGTTGGGTCTAGTAAGAAAATATAGATCTGGGAAATGAGGCCTTTAGTGGAGGAGTCATTTCTGCATAAACATTCAAAGATTGTCAGGATGGATACCCCATGACCTCCGAGAAGGGAGGTAGCGTAGTTTTTATTTTGTAACCCTTGTAAGGAATGTTTAGTAAGGGAGTAAAGGTAAGGATTTATTTCGTTCTATGGCCTACTGTATCCCAAATTGGAATATGCCCCTCCCATAACAAGGGGGAAATGCAACTGATTTTGCCCAACTGAAAACTTAAATCGGCCAGGAGGGAATGAAAGACCCCACTACCAAGTCTGCATTTGATTCCTTAAAAATCCAGGCTCGAAAACAGAATTTGCCAAAGTCCTCAGCAGCAATTGTCTGCTAGGACTATTCCCGGATACCTCATAACTCACCCAGCTTTCCCTGGATGAGAAAGGCACTTCCTGAGACCTGAATACCCTATACTACCCAACTCCCTATATGTCTCGTTCTAGATCAATGTGCTTATAACGGAAATCTCCAAACGTTTGTCACCTATCATCTATGAAGATTACCCGGTGTACGCACACTATCAAGCATCTTATTTCCACACATGTGAAGGCACACGGCAATAGTGTGCAGGGTGCCCACTGACCTCTACTCAAGTATTCCCTACGAATCCCTGACGAGCTGCCTGTAGTAATACAGAGCAGCGAAACGCGTCGGATATGTATGGTTTCACTTACTAATGCATATAAATATCTCAGGTTGTGCTTTACAGACAAACGTCTATCTTTGATGTATGAATACTGTGTTATACCCCTGGTTACCACCAACGAGTTTGCTTTACTCCTGTACCTACCACATGTTATTGGTTCTTTTGTGATAAATTCGTGCGTTTGTACTCTAACCCCTCCTCTATAGGGGCTAGTCCCTGCCGTCTGTATCATATCTGTATACCACATCTAAGCTTGGTATCCCCCTCCCAGTCTAGGGTCTACTAGGAGATTCCGATGTAGGCCCAGGTCACTAGGACAGGGGACCTACAGGCTGTTAGGCAAGCTTTTCCAGACAGGGATAAGATTAGTTGTCCCAAACTGATCTGTTCTTCATGCCTTAATTGCTACAATGTTGTTCATTTGTACAATAATTGTCCTGAACCAATAATATATTGCTGTGAATAAGCAAATAATTCATTCGGAAGATGTTGTTCTTGTTCTTACTTCCTGAAACCTGGTAGCAATATATGACAAGTAACTTGGGGAAATATAGTGATCCCTGAACACCATTCCTGTCACTTTCTCACACTCTATAAGGGGATAAGGAATGAGATCCCTGAGAGCCAGCTATGAGCCTTGTTTAAAACCCACAATACTTTTACAGTGACCCCCGACCTACGATCATTTCAGCATACGATCACTCTCAGAGGCCATCACATGTTGAAGGCAGCATCAACATACGATGCTTTTGTATGTCGGGGCCATCGCATAAATGGCTATCCGGCAGCGCAGACTGCTTCAGCTGCCACCAGATAGCCGTTTACGGTGCCCCGTGTGGTCCGCTGACGATCACTTACCTGTCCTCGGGGCTCCGGCGCGTCCTCTTCGGGATCCCCTGCATCGTCGGCGCTCTCCATCGTCGTCATCACGTCGCTGCGCACGCTGTCCCGTCATCCAATAGGAGCGGCGTGCGTAGCGACGTGATGGCGGCGACGGAGTGCGAGGATGCCGGGGAAGCAGAGGCCTTGCCGGAGCGTTGGGGACACCTCGGGGACGCGGCAACAGCGATGGAAGGAGACATCCAGGGCAGCGGTGACGAGCGGTAACGGTCCGGAGCGACGGGGACACGTGAGTATAACCTCCAATACCAGTGGTCTTCAACCTGCGGACCTCCAGATGTTGCAAAACTACAACTCCCAGCATGCCCGGACAGCCGTTGGCTGTCCGGGCATGCTGGGTGTTGTAGTTTTGCAACATCTGGAGTTCCGCAGGTTGTAGACCACTGTCCTATACTTTACATTGCACAGATCCCTCAACATACGATGGTTTCAACAAACGATGGTCCATTTGGAACGGATTACCATGGTATGTTGTGGGACCACTGTATATGTAGACCAGGGGCATCATGACCTCGGTTGCCCACAAGGAAAGGGGGGGCCTGCCCAGGGATCCAGGTCTAGAATTTGCCCTGAAACCCACAGATTTCTAGTTGCACCCCTGATGTAGACCAATATAGTATGAGAGTATGCACATCATTTCTTTCTACCCCTCTTTACTTTTTTAAAGTGGTCCAGCATGATCATGGTACTGACCGGTCTGAAATGAAACATGTATATTCTGTAAATTGATATTATCCATAGTTCTGAACATCTGGAAGATCGCTGGATGCAGTTCTCACTATCTTCTATTCTGACTGTACGAATGAATGTTCAGGCTTCTCTTCTGGATGCAGGACATCATTTTCATAACCTACCAGCACGATGCTATATTACTTGCTGTATATATTGGTTATAATTAGAGATGAGCGAATTTACAGTAAATTCGATTCGTCACGAACTTCTCGGCTCGGCAGTTGATGACTTTTCCTGCGTAAATTAGTTCAGCTTTCAGGTGCTCCGGTGGGCTGGAAAAGGTGGATACAGTATTAGGAAAGAGTCTCCTAGGACTGTATCCACCTTTTCCAGTCCACCGGAGCACCGGAAAGCTGAACTAATTTATGCAGGAAAAATCATCAACTGCCGAGCCGAGAAGTTCGTGACGAATCGAATTTACTGTAAGTTCGCTCATCTCTAGTAATAATTCTCAGTATTTCTCATCTTGCATGATGTCTATATAAATCCCATTTAAAGAGATTTATGCAACTTACTACTGCCCAATCTGCACCATGTCTGAGCTGTATTGGACAGAGTTACTGGGTTTTGCGTGTTTAAAAGCACTTGATCCATAACATTATAAGAACATATTCCTACAAAAGTGATTCTGCAGCGATTTACCATAACGGACAATAAATGGGATATAGCTGTCACTCAATAGTTCAAATTACAAAATCATGTTACCCCAGTCTAATTGTATATTTATATGTGACAGTCAGCAACGTTAGGTTTTCTGCTAAATAAAGCAGACCCCAGACTTGGGTCCGTCAGACAAGAACCGTCTGGTTTGGCCCAGAACAACCAATCACAGCTCAGCTTTCATTATTCTACAGCTTATTTAGGTATGAAAGCTGAGCTGTGATTGGTTGTTATAGGCAAAAACAGACAGTGTTTGTGTGACAGATTGATAAATCTAGGCCATTGAATATAACTGCAACATGTAAATGTATCCTAATGGTCTGAGTAAATATTGTTATAATTAAAGGGAACCTGTCACCTGTATTAATGGGAACCTGTCACCTGTATTAATGGGAACCTGTCACCGCAGGCAGCATGAAACAGGTCCAGGGAGTGGGATACCAGGACACTATGATTTCTTGCTTTTTTTTCATACATATTACACATCAATATTCAATAACATTTCACCCCCCCTCCCCCTCCGCGAGCCTAGCTGCCATTATATCACAAATTCTATTGAACAGTATTATCTACCTTATATTATTATATTGAACGGTATTATCTACCTTACATTCCCCATACCTTAAAACTATTTACTGCATTATTTATAGCCTTATACATATACAGTGGTCCCTCAACATACGATGGTAATCCGTTCCAAATGGACCATCATTTGTTGAAACCATCGTATGTTGAGGGATCCGTGCAATGTAAAGTATAGGACAGTGGTCTACAACCTGCGGACCTCCAGATGTTGCAAAACTACAACACCCAGCATGCCCGGACAGCCGTTGGCTGTCCGGGCATGCTGGGAGTTGTAGTTTTGCAACATCTGGAGGTCCGCAGGTTGAAGACCACTGGTATTGGAGGTTATACTTACGTGTCCCCGCCGCTCAGGACCGGCACCGCTTGTCACCTCTGCCCTGGATGTCGCCTTCCATCGCTGTCGCTGCGTCCCCGTGGTGTCCCCGACGCTCCGGCAAGGCCTCTGCTTCCCCGGCATCCTCGCTCTCCGTCGACGCCATCACGTCACTACGCACGCCGCTCCTATTGGATGACGGGACGGCGTGCACAGCGACATGATGACGACGATGGAGAACGCCGACGATGCAGGGGATCCCGAAGAGGACGCGCCAGAGCCCCGAGGACAGGTAAGTGATCGTCAGCGGACCACACGGGGCACCGTAAACGGCTATCAGGTGGCAGCTGAAGCAGTCTGCGCTGCCGGATAGCCGTTTATGCGATGGCCCCGACATACAAAAGCATCGTATGTTGAAATGATCGTATATCGGGGCCATCGTAGGTCGGGGGGTCACTGTACTTATTCATAACACTTGATTCCATCTACCAACTTCCTCTATTCTCTTATTACAGGGTAAACCATTGTTTTCAAATCTTGGCTGCACACATTATTTTCATCAGAATATTCATTTTCTCTGAACTAATTCCTTATGTCATCTCCATCCCCAACATTGCCATAGCCGTCAAGTAAGGCAAGTTAACTTTAAACAATCTTTCTACCTCTTCTATGTTTTGTATCTCCCAATAATCCCATATTAAAGGGGTATTCCGCCCCTAGACATCTTATCCCCTATCCAAAGGATAGGGGATAAGATGTCAGATCGCCGCCGTCCCGCTGCTGGGGACCCCTGGGATCCCCGCTGCGGCACCCCGCTATCATTACAGCACAGAGCGAGGAGGGGACGGAGCAGCATGACGTCATGGCCCCACCCCTCGTGACATCACGGCCCGTCCCCTTAATGCAAGTCTATGGCAGGGGGCGTGACGACCGCCGCGCCCCCTCCCATAGACTTGTATTGAAAGGGGCGGGCCGTGACGTCACGAGGGGCGGAGTCGTGACGTAATGATGCTCCGGCCCCTGTATTGCGCGTCATTACGTGCAGAGCGAACTCGCTCTGTGCTGTAATGATAGCGGGGTCCCGGGGCTCCCCAGCAGCGGCACCGCGGCGATCTGACATCTTATCGCCTATCCTTTGGATAGGGGATAAGATGTCTAGGGGCGGAGTATCCCTTTAAATGTCATATACACAAGAAAAAAATCCCCCAAAGGTCACAATAACCCAACGCTAATTTACCAACACACCATGAAAACGTATGCGTTTATGCGGATCAAATAAATTCATATTTTATTACTGCAAAATTGGACATGAAATCGACATAACACAATGAGAACAAATAAAATCATTCCAAAAATAGTAGTCCACTGGACAAAGAACTGAAGGGTGGTGGCCAGGGCAAAAGCAATGTAATTACAAGTGGTGAATAGATCAGACAATAATCTCCATCTGAGTCACCAGGGAGCAGCAATATTTGTAAGTAAAGTGCATACTATAAATAGTCTCCATCTGGATCACTAGGAAGCAGCAATATTGGTAAAGAAGGTGCAATAATTAACAATGCATGCTATAGAGGACATATACCTGCATGGTAGCAATTATATAATAAAGCCTAATGGAACAGATAGCATACTGAGCCAACTTTTCGCTTATCGGGTGTGGCCAATGAACAGGACTGACTCTCATTTATAGTACAATGGAGCCCATCAAGTTTGGCTCCCTGTGTCAGCTGGTGGCGGCATAAAAGTGAACACATACTGGTGTCATAGTATGGCGCCCGTTGGAGTGGGGCTAAACAACCGGACGCCCACACAGGACATCAGAGTGAAGCTATCCAATAGGATGGCTGTCTATGTATTACCTAGTTATCCGGAATACTGTGGTGGGATCACATGTTGCGGACGCGTGGTCACATGACCAGAACGCCAGGAAGCATCAGCGATCACATGACGCGGTCACATGAACACGCAAACACGAAAAACACCTCCGAGCCTGTACGGAAGTTGCCGAACTATATAGAGCACCACAAGCATTAATACTAAGGGCCATAAAGAGATAATCGTACGATCCTGAGTGAACATAGATGCCTGCGAGACACCGCAACGGATAGTGTTGTGGTAGCCCTTGGAGGGTATTGGTAGTGGGGGTGTTGTTTCGGTAATTGGGGGGTTAATGTTAGCCCTATAGTTCGTGACGCCAGGCTGAGGGCTAGTATGCTTAGAGGATCCTCCGGCCTATCGCCGCCCTTCCCAGTAATGATAGGTGCATAAGAATAAAGACTGAAGGTCCACAAGGTAGTTGAATTTGAACTTGCATAAACTTTACTTAACAGCTTGCGGTACATCCAAAGAGTAGCAAACAGTCTCCATATACCTCAATGACTGACAATTGTTGCAGACCTTGAAATAAATTAAAGTCTCTGAATTTAGGGTAATTATTGCAGATCCGTCCGGATTTTAGGGGAGAGATAAGGTCCGGTGATCCTGCAGAGTGCTTAGGGATTGATACACTCGCGATCCTGAATATATCAGCCGTTGCCGCAAGGCTCAGGCCTAACTCATTGCGATAGACAGCTGCGCAGATCCTGCTCATTTGACAGCCCGGGAACAAGAGAGAGAACAATGGCCGCTGCTCCCTTATATGGGCAGGGGCGGGGCGAATCTGATTGGTCCGAACATCTATCATTCACTGTTAGACAGCGTGAAGGGATTGACTACGTCACAAGGACCTCCAAAGGTCCTCAAGCAGAAATACCATAGAGTTCTCCTAATCACGTGACCCGCAAGTCCTGCTACGCTATGGACAGGTAATTAACTATATATATAGGCATGAATACAATATTTACATGCTTCCTAAGTAGCTATTAGTGCAATAACTGTCTGGACGAGAGGTGACCAGGGGTGAACTAGACAATGGGGACCCTAACGTCCTAGGGACTCTGGCTAAGGGGACCCATATACACAGGTACCGGATAGGATACGGTACTGGGACACCACAGTGTAAATCGTCCACGACATTCCGCAGGCACCAACTCATAATAATAACCATGTATCATAAAAGAGAAATACACCTATTGAGTGGCATTAATAAAAGGTAGATAAAAAGAATGTCACATAATTGAAATGTAAAATAAATAATAATGAAATATCAATATTACCGTGCATAAAAACCAACTATATATTCATCAGTATGAGGCCGTACATCACTGGTGAATACATACCTATACACATACATGAGTGTCAGGAAAAAAAAGCCAGTAAGGGGTACCTCAAAAGGTAACCGGGGGGCCAAAAAAAGGATTTTTTTCTTGTGTATATCCCATATAAAATGTGCCAAACCCGCTTCTTCACTATTACATTTTGGGTAACACCTGTCCCCTCTCAACCCCATTCTAAATAATGATACTTGTGTCTTCGTATAATCTTGAGCTGTAAAATGTTGGCATTTACAGATGCCCTATTTATATCTTCGTATATCTTTGTAAACATCTTCACTAATATTACCCACATCCCGTGTCTACTTGTCTTTACTTTTAGGCATCTATTTAGTAATAATGTAATTCATTATTTTTTTATACAGTTTACCCAAAAATGTTTAATGTGTTTATGCTCTCCTCTTAAAACGTCTATCACGTCATTTGAATCTTTTATCCTCTTTATCTGCATTATACTGTACATACTTTTGATCTGCATTTACCAAATTTTTATTCTACCCCCAAACTAAACTGCTGGCTGAATCTCTGGCAGTTTTTTTAATTGGCCATTTTCTATAAGATGCTCCAACTTAAAAATGCCCGTACATTTTCCATTGTGTAGCATCTAATATTTTCTCAAATTTAGGGAAATATGCATTGTCCCATACAGGGGTAAATGCAACCTCAACATCACCCAACCTCTGAGAATAAATGTACATAACTGATAATTCTGGGCTAAGATGCCTGTCTCTAATATTTCTTACAGATTATCTTTTTTTCTGAAAGTAATCCTCAACTAGCTTGCCTTTTAAAGGGGTTCTCCACCATAATGTGATTTTAGTACGTACCTGGCAGACAGTAATGGACATGATTAGGAAGGATCTGCGCTTGTCTTGGGGCTAAATGGCTATGTCATGAGATTACCATAACACTGTGGCTAGCTTTTTGACTTTTCTTTTTTTGACTACAAATCCCACAATTCAATCTTCCTCCCTCCCACACATCAGCCACCTCACCCATTGAAACATAAATGAGCTGCATCCATTCAAAAGACCTGTGGTTTTCAATCAGGGTGCCTACAGCTGTTGTAGATTGATTTCTCTCCCACCAAGTGATCCCTCCACCCATTGAAGCAGACAGGCTCCCTGTCATCAGCTGACTAGTGAGTCAGGTCTCGGCCGCATTGCAACCTGGGAATAATCTGAGACAACAGTCATTTTGCATGCTGTTAAAAATAAATATTGGGGTGAAAATCACAGAAGAATTGTGAGAAAACCGTCACACACAGGTACAGACACTCTATGATGAACTACACTAACTTTACAGCCCCTGTAGCATAGTCAAATAAAAAAAAAAAAAACTGGGGAATACCCCTTTAAGACCAAGTAATCGAGATAAGAGGCAATAGTGCCTAACATTAGGGATAGCCAACCCCTCCACTATCCACAGGGAGATTAAGGTATGCCTGCTTTATCCAAACATGCTTTCTTTTTCATATCAATTGATTATTCTCTGTATTTCTTTCAAATTTTTATCAGAAAGCCAAATAGAAGATGCCCTACTATAATGCATAACCAATGGGAGTGCAAGCATTTTTGTTAGCACCAGTCTGTCTGCCAAGCTTAATGATAATTAATTCCAAATAAAAAATATTTTTCAAGATACTCGATGATTGGATTCATACTTAAAGGAGTACTCCGCCCCTAGACATCTTATCCCCTATCCAAAGGATAGGGGATAAGATGTCAGATCGCCGCGGTCCCGCTGCTGGGGAGCCCTGGGATCCCCGCTGCGGCACTGCGCTATCATTACAACACAGAGCGAGATCGCTCTGTGCGTAATGACGGGCGATACAGGGGACGGAGCAGCGTGGCGTCATGGCTCCGCCCCTCGTGACATCATGGCCCGTCCCCTTAATGCAAGTCTATGGCAGGGGGCGTGGCGACAGCCACGCCCCCTCCCATAGACTTGTATTGAAAGGGGCGGGCCGTGACATCACGAGGGGCGGAGCCGTAACATAACGATTCTCCGGCCCCTGTATCGCTCGTCATTACGTGCAGAGTGAACTCGCTCTGTGCTGTAATGATAGCGTGGTGCCGCAGCGGGGATCCCCGGGGTCCCCAGCAGCGGGACCGCGGCGATCTGACATCTTATCCCCTATCCTTTGGATAGGGGATAAGATGTGTAGGGGCGGAGTATCCCTTTAAGGAAGCAAACTCTGCTGTTTCCAGATATCTTAACTCCCAGGTATTTAAGATTTTCTGTATCTTCTAGACCTCTTTTTCTTCCCCTTGGAGAAGCTCTCGTGCACGGCCGTGCGGGCTTCTAATATCTTTACTGCTCTAACTCCTTATTCTTTGTCTTTTGTCTCTTTCTTGTTTTTGTTCTTATCATTTGGCTTAGATTTTCCCTATACTGTTTTTTTTTTCTATTTTTCTGTTATGCTTTAAGCATACTCACCCCACAGTAGACCAATGTTATACAAGTACCGATTTTGCAAGTGCCTACTACTGATATATGCATCTTCATGTCTTTGAATTTAATCGACAGTGATGCAACATTGTTATGTATGTCACATCCCTTTTGTTTTTGTCGTTTTAATTTTACCCCTGTATTTTATACTTGAATATCTCTTGCTTTTCACTTTGTATGGAAAAAATTTGAAAAAGTTTATAAATAAACAGTTTAAAAAAACAAAATTTGGAATTACTAATTGATACCTCTATTTTTGCCCATAAAGGGAACAGACATGACTTATTATAATTTAAACTAAATCCTGGATAGGAATCATATTCTTCAATCATGTCGATGACTACCGGGATCTTGTGAATCGGATCTTTAACAAATAACAGCACCTTGTCTTGATTTCGTTAACCCCTTAACGACGCAGGACGTATATTTACGTCCTGCACCGGCTCCCGCGATATGAAGCGTCGGTCCTGCCGATCGCGGCGATGTGCGGTATTAACCCATTAGAAGCAGCGGTCAAAGCAGACCGCCGCTTCTAAAGCGAAAGTGAAAGTATCCCGGCTAGTCAGTCGGGCTGTTCGGGACCGCCGCGGTGAAATCGCGGCATCCCGAACAGCTTACAGGACACCGGGAGGGCCCTTACCTGCCTCCTTGGTGTCCGATCGACGAATGACTGCTCCGTGCCTGAGATCCAGGCAGGAGCAGTCAAGCGCCGATAACACTGATCACAGGCGTGTTAATACACGCCAGTGATCAGCATAGGAGATCAGTGTGTGCAATGTTATAGGTCCCTATGGGACCTATAACACTGCAAAAAAAAAGTAAAAAAAAAGTGTTAATAAAGGTCATTTAACCCCTTCCCTAATAAAAGTTAGAATCACCCCCCTTTTCCCATAAAAAAAATAAAACAGTGTAAATAAAAAAATTAAAATAAACAAATGTGCGTAAATTTCCGAACTATAAAAATATATCGTTAATTAAACCGCACGGTCAATGGCGTACGTGCAAAAAAAAAGTCCAAAAAAGCGTATTTTGGTCACTTTTTATACCATTAAAAAATGAATAAAAAGTGATCAAAAGTCCGATCAAAACAAAAATCATACCGATAAAAACTTCAGATCACGGCGCAAAAAATGAACCCTCATTGCGCCCTGTATGTGGAAAAATAAAAAAGTTATAGGGGTCAGAAGATGACATTTTTAAACGTTTACATTTTCCTGCATGTAGTTATGATTTTTTCCAGAAGTACGACAAAATCCAACCTATATAATTAGGGTATCATTTTAACCGTATGGACCTACAGAATAATGATAAGGGGTCATTTTTACCGAAATATGCACTGAATAGAAATGGAAGCCCCCAAAAGTTACAAAATGGCGTTTTTTCTTCGATTTTGTCGCACAATAATTTTTTTTACGTTTCGCCGTGAATTTTTGGGTAAAATGACTAATGTCACTGCAAAGTAGAATTGGTGATGCAAAAAATAAGCCATAATATGGATTTTTAGGTGGAAAATTGAGAGGGTTATGATTTTTAAAAGGTAAGGAGGAAAAAACGAAAGCGCAAAAACGGAAAAACCCTGAGGACCCAGCCCATTTTCACCTTAAAGGGGTATTCCAGGAATATTTTTTTTATTTCACTATGCTACAGGGGCTGTAAAGTTAGTGTAGTTCATAATATAGTGTCTGTACCTGTGTGTGACTGTTTTCTCACAATTCTTCTGTGATTTTCACCCCAATATTTATTTTTACCAGCATACAAAATGACTGTTGTCTCAGATTTTTCCCAGGTTGCAATGCGGCCGACACCTGACTCACTAGTCAGCTGATGACAGGGAGCCTGTCTGCTTCAATGGGTGGAGCGATCACTTGGTGGGAGAGAGATCAGTCTGCAACTAATGCAACAGCTGGAGGCACCCTGTTTGAAAACCACAGGTCTTTTGAATAGATGCATCTCATTCATGTTTCAATGGGTGGGGTGGCTGACGTGTGGGAGGGAGGAAAATGGAATTGTGGGATTTGTAGTAAAAAAATAAAAATAAAAGTCAAGCAGGAAATACCAGTTCACAAAAAGCTAGCCACAGTGTTATGGTAATCTCACAACATAGCCATTTAGCCACCAGACAAGTGCAGATCCTTCCTAAGCATGTCCATTACTGTCTGCCAGGTACGTACTAAAATCACCTCATGGTGGATAACCCCTTTAACCCCTTAAGGACCAGGAGTTTTTCCGTTTTGGAAATTCATTTTTTCCTCCTTACCTAAATCATAACTCTTTCAATTTTGCACCTAAAAATCCATATGATGGCTTATTTTTTGCGCCACCAATTCTTCTTTTTAATGACATCAGTCATTTTACCCAAAAATCTACTGCGAATTGGAAAAAAAATCATTGTGAGACAAAATTGAAAAAAAAAAACCCTTTTGTAACTTTTGGGGGCTTCTGTTTCTACGCAGTCCATTTTTCGGTAAAAATTACACATACTCTTTATTTTGTAGGTCCATACGATTAAAATGATACCCTAATTTTATAGGTTTGATTTTGTCGTACTTCTAAAAAAAAAAAAATCATAACTACATGCAGGAAAATGTATACGTTTAAAATTGTCATCTTCTGACCCCTATAACTTTTTCATTTTTCCGCGTATTGCACCGTGATCTGAAGGTTTTAGCGGTAATATTTTTGTATTGATCGGACTTGTTGATCGCTTTTTATTCATTTTTTCATGATATAAAAAGTGACCAAAAACACATTGACCAATACAAAATTTTGGACTTAGGAATTTTTTGCGCATACGCCATTGACTGTGCGGTTTAATTAATAATATATTTTTATAATTCGGACATTTCCACATTTTTTTAAATGGGAAAAGGGGGGTGATTCAAATGAGTTAAATGATCTTTATTCACTTTTTTTTCCACTTTTTTTTGCAGTGTTATAGGTCCCTTAGGGACCTATAACACTGCACACACTGATCTTTCACATTGATCACTGGTTTCTCATAGGAAACCAGTGAGCGATGATTCTGCCGCATGACTGCTCATGCCTGGATCTCAGGCACTGAGCAGTCATTCGGTGATCGGACACCAGGAGGCAAGGTAGGAGACCCTCCTCACGTCTTACAGCTGTTCGGGATGCCAAACAGCCCCCTGAGCTAACCGGCAGTGATTTACTTTCACTTTAGATGCGGCGTTCAACTTTGAACGCCGCGTCTAAAGGGTTAATAGTGCGCGGCACCGCGATCATGGCCGCGCGCTATTAGCCGGGCCCGACCCGCTATGACGCGGGGCCACGTTATAGAAAGGGAAAGGACTCAGGACGTACCGGTACGTCTTTGGTCCTCAAGAGGTTAAGGACAAGGCCCATTTTCACCCTAAGTACAGGAGCATTTTTTGCAATTCTGACCACTGTATAACTTTGGAATGCTTTTACTTTTCATTCTGATTCTGAGAATGTTTTTTCGTGACATATTCTACTTTATGTTAGTGGTAGATTTTTGTTGATCCTTGCATCATTTCTTGGTGAAAAATTCAAAAATTTTATGAAAAAATTGAATTTTTTTTTTTTTTTACTTTGAAGCTCTCTGCTTATAAGGAAAGTGGACATCCCAAATAAATGATACATTGATTCACATTTACAATATGTCTACTTTATAAAAAAAAAAAAATTTAAATCAGTATTCAACAATGATATTGGACGATATTGATCAGCTTCTAGCTTATCCTTCCTCTTTTTCGGCAATAGGATAATAATAGCTTCTGTCATTGTAGAGGGCAAATCCTGTCCACATGATTCATTTATTACCTTCTAAAAACATGTAAAACCAGTAAAATCAACACATCATTTCTTAAAATTTCAAAAGAAAAGCTATCTGATCCTGGCATCGTGTTACCAGAGAAGGAGGCCGATGCCTCTCTCAGGTCTTCTAACAATCTTGGGCCTTGGGTCTTGGGCCTATTAAGTTCAGTTTGCTGATCTACTGAGAGTTTAGACAGAACAATTTTTTCCCAAAAAATTTTTAATCACCTTCTCACCTTTCCTTACCCCAGTACCATAGAAAAAATTGTACAAATTCTAATTCTATTAGTTTTTGACTTTTTTATTAACTTTACATCCTTCTGAAACCCGTTTTGCACCACTGAAGAATAATTTATTTGGAGCTTTCTCCATCATATTTTGTTTATATTGCACTTGATAACCAATGTGGGTTTATATTACTACTCTTAAGGCCCACCCTTACAATTTTTTTCCCTTTTGAACTGCGGGACCATTGGGGAATGTTCTGAGACCATTCTAAGCTTAGAATACATTTTTTTTAAATTAAATATTATGGTCAAACCTTGAAGCTTTTATTATAGCAAACATGATAGTCATAAAAATAATTAAGCATAGCCTTGTCGGCAACAATAGGTTGACAAGAGCAGATACAACATGACAATAGCAATAGACAGTGTGATGTGAAATATATAAAATCATTCCCAAACTATCTGTTAGGGAACATACAAGGAACCAACAAAATATTATGATGGCTGACCTCTATCTTAAAACAAAAAAGTGCAATAATGAATATAGGGACATGCAATGATGGCTATCTAGACAATGGGGAGATGAAATCCAGGGCTCCCAAATGGTATTAAAGCGGTCCAGCATATCCTCTCAGATGGCCAACAGTTTCTCATATAGCATGATAAGATTGATACAGTTAACAGTCTTCCACCTTGAGGCCACGTGTACACGAACCAAGGCAAAATAGCCGATTAGGTAGCATGCAAGGCTTATGATCCAAGAGGCAAATTACGTGATGGGTAGTATTGCAAAATACTGTCGAGCATATCAAGAACGTGCTTCCAGAAGGAGGCTACTACAGAGCAGCTCCATCATATGTGGTACATAGAACCTCCTAAATCGCACCCTAAAAGCACAATGGAGAGACAAGCGGATAGATGATTGCGTCTGACCAAATAGAGCCTGTGGTGAATCCTAAGAGATGTCTCCACAAGGGACATCTGACAACTCCCTTAACCCCTGTGCAGCAGTCCCGCCATTGAGTAAGAGAGCAGTGGATGTCACTTTCCCATGCTTATACAAAATTACATTTCTCATCCGTGGAAAGGGAATTAACATTATCATTTTCTTTTGAATTTAAAGCTCCTTCATTCATAAAAAAAATTCTATCCTAGACATAGTGTCATGACTAGCAGGAGAATATATCTTGATCTGGGTAAAGACATCTTCACATGTCCCTCCAACCAACTTCTCAACTCCCGTGAGGCATACCTTGCACCTGTTTCCTGCTGCCTGTGATTTTAGCAGTATGACAGGTAGACACGTTATCCCACGAACAATTTAAATTGCAACTCTTTTTTTTTTTTTTAGAAGTCGCAGGTACTCCTAGCTGCCATGGAAACCCATCAACGATCATATCTCCGGGAAGCCGATGTGGTGAATAGTGCAGAGACTCTTTACATGCAGTGGTCACAATTTGACTGCAGCATGTAAAGGGTTAATCTACAAGGAGTAGAGGTTTCTCCGCTCCCGGCAGTTACAGCGCAAGCTTTAAGGGAGACCCTTGCCACATTATTCTAGCCCTGCCATATAAATGTCAGGCTAGAATAAGTACCCTTAATGACCCCAGTAAAAAGGTGTAAAAGTTCAAATTATAAACTAAATTTGTCTTAAAACATTTTTATTGGAAAAAAGATCCAGTGAAGAAATATCCAATGCCTTGGATGGGAGATGAGGCCTCCTAGGTTATTCCTATGGAAAGAGACAAGATGATAATGGGCTTCCATGAAAGAATTTTGGATGACCCCAAAAGTTTCAAGAAGTATGGGGGAGATGGATAACTCCCCACTCAATATTTAGGACCATCACTTTCTACAACTGTGTCTGGATACTTACCAGTTCTGGGCTCTCGATCGGTGGATGTCCTCTCCTATACCCTCCCTGCAGATTGCAGAATGCTCTTCTGATGTGTGCTTAGTGTTTTTTGTATACTGTTATGCATATCAATCTGTTGGTGATTTACCACACTTATTCGTCATTCAATAAAACAAGCTAAATATTATTTTAAAAGCTATTAACAGCTTTTCAGGTATTTTGGGATAAAAGTTGAAAAATCTCCTTTTCACTTATGTGAGCAGATTGGGCTGAGAATTACACTTGGCGAGAACAAAATCTTTTCCTTTACCAAAAGGAAAAGGGAAACCTAGACCGCCATTAAAGGGGCACTCCGGTGAAAAACTTTTTTTTTTTTTTTTTAATCAACTGGTGCCAGAAAGTTTAAACAGATTTGTAAATTACTTCTAGTAAAAAAAATCTTAATCCTTCCTGTACTTATTAGCTGCTGAATTCTACAGCGGAAATTCTTTTCTTTTTGAAACACAGAGCTGTCAGCTGACATCATGAGCACAGTGCTCTCTGCTGACATCTCTGTCCATTTTAGGAACAGCACATGTTTGCTATGGGGATTTCCTTTTACTCTGGACAGTTCCTAAAATGGACAGAGATGTCAGCAGAGAGCACTGTGCTCATGATGTCAGCAGACAGCTCTGTGTTTCAAACGGAAAAGAATTTCCACTGTAGTATTCAGCAGCTAATAAGTAAAGGAAGAATTAAGATTTTTTAATAGAAGTAATTTACAAATCTGTTTAACTTTCTGGCACTAGTTGATTTAAAAAAAAAAAGTTTTTCACCGGAGTACCACTTTAAAAAAAAAAATGTCTCTCAGATCACAGGTACTACCAGGTAAAACCATGTTATTAAGCACCTGTACATTTGGAACATATAACCATTAGAATTGTTTGTGGTTCCATGCAGTTTAACCCCTACCGACCTATGACGTACCAGTATGACATGGGTCGGGTGAGGGGAATGTACCCGGTGAGTGGAAGATATATATATCTAAATAACCAGCAGATCCCTGCTGCTTTCATCGGAACATCGGAGCTGGCTTAGATGAATGTCATTTAAATGGTTAAATGCCATGATCAATAGCGATCACGGCATTTAAACATTAAATGCCGGTTATTCCTGGGGAATAAGAGAGCCATCTTCAGCTCCATGATCTAATGGCAGGTTGCAGATGGGTTGCTGAGGAAGAACAGGGACTTACCAATTCTGGTCCTCTGTGGACCGACTATTGCTTAAAGGGGTACTCCGTCCCTAGCATCTTATCCCCTATCCAAAGGATAGGGGATAAAATGTCAGTTCGTGGGGGTCCCGCCGCTCAGGACCCCCAGGATCTCTGCTGCAGCACCCCGCTATCATTACTGTAAAGAGCAAACTCGCTCTGTGCGTAACGACCGGCGATGCAGGGGCCGCCCCCTCGTGACGTCATGGCCAGCCCCCTTAATGCAAGTCTATGGGAGGGGGCGTGATGGCCGTCACGCCCCCTCACATAGACTTGTATTGAGGGGGCGGGCCGTGATGTCACGAGGGGGCGGAGCCATGCTGTCATGATGCTCCGGACCCTGTATCGCCGGTCATTACGCACAGAGCAAGTTTGCCTTTCACCGATGCTACTAAGGGACCAAAGTGCTCCTGGCGAACAATTAGGCATTAACCAAGTTGCTACCTAAGAACCAGGAATACCATGGGGTATGGCAGGGAGGTGAGGAACTTAATGGCCACACACACACCTCCCCTAGATCGGCAGGAGGGACACCCCGAAGGGCTACCACACCTTGACCAAATCCTAGTGAAAATAAAAAGAACACAAATGTGAGTACAGTGAGAAAATATAAAAAATAAATAAGTGGATGTTCACAGTGTGATACTGCCCAGACATCCGGCCGGGGATCTATAAAAATTCCTCTGCAGATCAACAGCCAGAAGGCCGGAACGCTAGAGGTGAGTGCTCAGAGGAGTAAGAGATAAACTGCAGTCTGCGTGCTATCAGTTAAGTGGGGTCGCTACTCCCAAATGAGTTCCGCCATCCTGGGGTTACCACTCCCAGGGCACTTTTGCACCTCGGCTCTTACCCTATCTGAACCTTAGGGCAAGAACCAGAAGATACAGGTCGCTTCAGGGCAAGGTATCCTGCCTTGGTGGTCTTCCACACCACCAACTAACAGGAAGGTACTACACTTGATCATAGGAAAACTCATTGCCAAGTGCCTTTTGGAGGATGGCATTAACTTAAAGCCCTACCATTTTTCTATTAATTAGTGGCCACTTACTGCTAAGCCATGTGCCTTATCAGACAAGTGAAAAAAGTGTCTAAAACACAATCAAAATGTGATGAAAGCAATAGACAATACCTTTTTGGAGCAAATTGACCAAGATTTTTGGCACATCTATGTGTGCCTCTTGTTCACTTAGAAAGACCTAGCTCCTTCATCTATTTTGCAGATAGCTCATTGAGTTCCATGTGTGACATGTAATGCTTCATTTTTCCTATGGAGGCGCTGCAGAGTAATTGATCACTTGCTGTCAGCTTCCCTCACAGATTACAGATGATTGCTGGGGGACACCTTGTGGTCATCTTATTTTCGGGGGACCCGTCTAACAAAAAGAGATTGTCCATAGCAGAGACAGAAAAGAATGCTGAGAAAGTTCCTGTTAATCGGGAGAGAAAAGTAATAAGGAAATCAAGAAACAAACTGTTTTTATAAGTAAATGTTACATGTTAATGTGAGTGAAAAGAATAATAAGGTTAATGCTGAGCAATGACCCTTTAGACCTGGCAGATGAAGGATCTATAGAGACTTTAGTAGGAGCTGTTTCGTTGAATAAAGGGAAGACCGATTGAAGGGCTTCATCAGAGAGTTTCCGAGAGAGTTAGCGGATTAGGTGGAAACCCATCGGGCATTCAAGTAGTTTTGGTAACAAAAGGAAGGTTAGAGATTGTGTTGTTGCTTAAGGGAGACGATGGATCAAGAGGCAGTTCTTTAGAATGGGAATAATCAATGCCTTTTTACAAGAGGAAAGAGAATTTCCAGATGAGAGAAAAGCTAAAGATTCTGTACAACGAAGAATCAGAGCAGAAGAGTTGTGAAGAGTTGTGATCAAGATAGCAGAAAGTAGAGGAAGAGGAGGTGTGAGACGTCAGCAAAAGGATCAAATGGAGAGAAGGCCCATGGAGGATAGACATTTATTTTATAATGGGGCAGACCATGAATATTAAATGTTTGTCAACAGATCCCAATCAATCAAAGCACTAGACGCATAAAAGCAAGCATGCATCCGGCTTGTGTGATCACATCCAAAGGCATCACAGAGGTTCATCCCGAACTCCCGCACTTTGGTTTTGTCCCACAGCTAAGAGTCATCTCAGCAATTACAAAGACATGGGCGAGACATGCATACAAGACTGTTGAGAGGCAGTTCACCAGGTCTGGCACCATGCCAGGCTCCTATACTATTAGTTTCCATCATGCCATCTGTACCATACTTGGTCCCTTGTCCATGGTTGCTGCTGCTGCTAAGGATGAGTCTTCATGGCCACGGCTGTGGACCTTAAATGGGCACTGTTACCAACTTTATTTTTTGATATGTTGTGGTACTTATGTACTACAACATATCTCTATTGTACTTTTATTATTTTTTTTGTCATTAAAAAGGTTTAATTTACATTTAAAAACCGGCCACTGAAAAAGGACTGATTTTGGAGTGGCAATCAGTCCTTTTTCAGTTAGGCTGCACTCGCTCCCTGCCTGCCAATCAGACAGGCGGGAGCGAGCGCATTGGCTCCCTGGCCACTGGCTGGGAGGCCACTCCTCCCGCACATCGCCATCGCCGCCTCGTTGCCGCCGCTTTCCCTGCACGCCCGCTGCCGGACTCTGCAGTAACTGCAAGTGTAATGAGGGAACGGGGTATGCGGGGGGGGGGGGGAGGAGTGAACGGGCTAGTGCCGTAGCGGGGGGGGGGGGGGGGAAACGGGCTAGCAAAAAAAAAAATAGGATGGTGGGAGCTACCCTTTAACTAACAAACAGTAGTGGGTGGTCACAGCCTGCTGTCAACTCTGTGGAGCTGGAAACCTATATCTTCTGGCACCAGTCGACTTAACAAAAAAATATTTTCCAGTGGAGTACCCCTTTTAATAGGTTTATGAATTGACTGATGTTTGGGTGGGCCGGATGGCAGGTTCCCTTGTTGTGCCTCCTTTTCTGAACATTAGAGTTTTCCGTCGGGATAGGAGGACAGGATATTAGGTCAGGATAGGAGGGCGGGGTATGAGATCGGGATATGAGCACAAGAGCGTCATTGTTGCTTTTACTCTCCCACAAGGTTTACATCAGGCACTGCCCGATACTGTGTTAGTCATGATATATTTATGTGTATATAATATTAGAGTAAAAAGATACATTAATTAAGAAAACTGTGCAATTGAAAGGAGGCTGTAGTTTCCTCTTGGGTCATCACTAGCCTGGATAGAAGATCAGAGACAGTTGGGTTTGGGGGCATACAGGTTCCATATGGCATCCAGTGGCACATTTGCCCTCAGATGTGTACTGTCCATTCATATATTTGTATATTGTGATCAAATCGCCCTTAAGACATCTTTTCTCCAAACTAAATAACCCCACACTTTATTCCGGGCTTAACTAACTTTTAACTATCCTGTCCACTATGAAGAATTATGCTAATTCTACATTAACTTGCTATACAGCTCTGCCATGGATCGTCTTCTTTTTTTTCTTTATATGGTTGCCCCAGGTCTAGCGTTTCCATTCAGGTCTTGATGACGTTCGTCTCAAGCCTATTTCACAATCCTTTGTGGCTCGAGGTGGCAGCTGGTGTCAGGGGCTTGGCTATTTCTTATATTTCCTCACAAGCCAGCATCCTGATGACGTTTGCGATCCATCTGTACGTCCTGATGTGCCGGCGTCCTGTGATCTCGGCAATCTGCAGAATGCGGAAATGCAGGGAACGATGGCACAACGGGACATACAGATGGATCACAAACGTCAACCGGGGGCTGGCTTGTGAGGAAATACAAGAAATAGCCAAGCCCCCTGATACCAGCTGCCTCCTCGAGCCGCAAAGGATTGTGAAATAGTCTTGAGACGAACGTCATCAAGACCTGAACGGAAACGCTAAACCTGGGGGGACCATATAAAGAAGAAAAAGAAGTTGATCGTCGGCAGAGCCTTACGGCAAGTAAATGTAGAACTAGCATAATTCTTCATAATGGGCACGATAGTTTGAAGTTATTTAAGCCCGGAATACCCCTTTAATGCAAAAAAGCCTGCACAGTGTTCAAAAAACCACCTCACCATTTTTTCCATGCGGTAAAAGGAATGATATGTGGTTCCACAGAAACTAATGGGACTGTATTAATGTGGACTTAAGGTGGTCATCAGTTTTAAGTTCTGGAAACCCCCTTTGAGTCTGTGGCTATTTTAGATCAGTGAATGAAATAATACAAATCAGTAATATTATTAGCTGTAGTACTAGTGTAAAATACCTCTTAGTAATTTCATTATTGTTATTGTAAATACCTAGACTTGGGAAACAGCATAAAACACAGGATGAATACAAATAACAAGATGAATGCATGTAATATTAAGTGTTATATGGTAATAATCTGAATTAAGAAATGAAGGTGTTATTATTAATATGAAGTATAAGTAGAAATGTTACTCCTTATAGGGGTACTCCGATGAAAAACTATTTTTTTTAAATCAACTGGTGCCAGAAAGTTAAAAAGATTTGTAAATTACTTCTATTTAAAAATTCCAGTACTTATCAGCTGTTGTGTGCTCCACAGGAAGTTCTTTTCTTTTTGAATTTATTTTCTGTCCGACCACAGTGCTCTCTGCTGACACCTCTGTCCATTACAGGAACTGTCCAGAGCAGAACAGGTTTGCTATGGGGATTTGCTCCTGCTCTGGACAGTTCCTGACATGGACAGAGGTGCCAGCAGAGAGTAATGTGGTCAGACAGAAAAGAAATTCAAAAAGAAAATAACTTCCAGTGGAGCATATAGCATCTGATAAGTACTGGAAGGGTTAACATTTGTAAATAGAAGTAATTTACAAATCTGTTTAACGTTCTGGATAAGGGGATTAGGGGATAGGGGATAAGGTGTCTGATCACCTACATCACTCTGCTTGCTCCCCCCCCCCCCCCCCCCCACAATCTCCGTGCAGCACCCAGCGCTCTGAGCAAACCCCGGGTCCGGCAGCAGTGGTTGTGACATCATGCCACGCCCCCTTGTGACGTTATGTCACGTCCCTTCCCATAGACATGATAGACATGAATGTAAGGGACGTGATGTGGTGTGACATCATGAACACGGCCAGCAGAACCCGGCATTTGTTCAGGACACCAGATGCTGCGCGGAGATCATGAGGGGTCCCAGCTGAGGGGATCAGATAGGGGATAAGATATCTAGCAGCGGAGTACTCCTTTAAGGTTATGTTCACACAGATATTTGCAGAATGTTCACTGGCAAAATACGGGCAGACATTCTGCAAATAACGGGTGTTGGAAGAATATGATGGTGCTAGGATGGCTCTGAAATGCGCCGTCTCTATAGATGACAATGCATTTCCGAGCTGATTCTGCTGTAAGAATAGACAAGCCAATTCTGTTGCAGAGGCTGCAATCATGATCTCCGCAGCAGATATTCCCGCTACAGAAATTTCATCGAGTGCACCAGAATCCAGTTGAAAGCAATGGGATTCTGCTGTAACAAAATTTCTGACCTGAATTTTTTATCCGTAATCCGCATGAAAATTCTGTAGTGTGAACATGGCCTAAGGAGAGTGTCATAAATAAATGTGCCCAGATTGTGCCCAAATTTATCCATCTATCTGAGAACAAAAACTGTTCATTCTTTTGGCAGCATTCTGCGCAAACTGCATTCCTATCAATGGGGATGGCAAATGTCTATGCAGTCCTAGCTCTGACTGTTTCCAGTGGCGCTTGCTGCACACGGAATGTCTACCCATATGGGCCCTCATGGGCCATTTATGCTCCTCTGAGAACCCTGGGAAGAGAGAATATAAAAAATCAGCTCTCACACCCCATTTTCCAAGAAACATTACCCCTTTAGTCCCCTGATGACAGGCTTCTCACTAGCCAGCCAACACCCTGCTTTGTACTGGCGAATGGAAATAACCCCAACATAGCTGTTTGCAGATGAGTATTCTCTGGCTCGGCATACATTCCCAGTCAGTTTCCAAGACCCCTATTTGGAGTGAAACACTAGAAAACTGTTTGGAAAAGGTGGTGTGAGAGTTGCATATCCTTTCTTCATAGCATTTAGTAGCACATATACACGTGTACTGTACATGTTACCAATGTACAGTATGATTGTCACGATTCGGCTTACGGGTTGTGGATCCGCTGTGTCAGCGAGGGATTGGCGTGGACCGTGCTAGTGGACCGGTTCTAAGAGGCTACTGGTTTTCACCAGAGCCCGCCGCAAAGCGGGATGGTCTTGCTGCGGCAGTAGCAACCAGGTCGTATCCACTAGCAACGGCTCAACCTCGCTGACTGCTGAGAAGGCGTGGGACAGAAGGACAAGGCAGAGGCAAGGTCAGACGTAGCAGAAGATCGGGGGCAGGCGGCAAGGTTCGTAGTCAGGATGGATAGCAGAAGTTCAGGTACAGAGGCTTTGGACACACTAAACGCTTTCACTGGCACAAGGCAACAAGATTCGGCAAGGGAGTGCATGGGAGGAGGTCAGATATAGCCAGGGAGCAGGTGGAAGCCAATTAAGCTAATTGGGCCAGGCACCAATCATTGGTGCACTGGCCCTTTAAGTCTCAGAGAGCTGGCGCGCGCGCGCCCTAGAGAGCGGAGCCGCGCGCGCCAGCACATGACAGCAGGGGACTGGGACGGGTAAGTGACCTGGGATGCGATTCGCGAGCGGGCGCGTCCCGCTGTGCGAATCGCATCCCCGACGGCCATGACAGTGCAGCGCTCCCGGTCAGCGGGACTGACCGGGGAGCTGCAGGGAGAAAGACGCCGTGAGTGCTCCGGGGAGGAGCGGGGACCCGGAGCGCTAGGCGTAACAGTACCCCCCCCTTAGGTCTCCCCTTTATTTTGTCCGGTGACTGCCTCCCCAGGGATGAGGACACCGGGAAAGAATGGATGGTTTCCTCAATGGCAGGCAGTACAGCAGGAGTAGGAATGGGGAGGGGGGGCAGAGGGTGAAGCTTGGCACGGGGCAGGGAGACACAAGGACGGGAGCCATGAGGAGGCACAGAGGCTTGCCAGACGGGACTGGGAGGGGGGGAGAGGCACTTCCTGTGGCAGGCAGAGTCCCAGTACTTGATCTCCCCGGTGGTCCAATCAAGGGTGGGCGAATGAAGCCGGAGCCATGGCAGACCGAGGAGGACCTCAGAGGTACAGCCGGGGAGAACGAATAGCTCAATCCTCTCGAGGTGGGGTCCAATAGACATGAGGAGGGGTTCTGTGCGGTAACGCACGGTGCAGTCCAATCTGGCTCCGTTGACCGCGGAAATGTAGAGCGGCTTGACGAGACGGGTCACCGGGATGCTGAATTTATTAACAAAGGACTCCAAAATAAAATTCCCGGAGGCACCAGAGTCCAAGCAGGCCACGGCTGAGAGGGAGGAGTTGGCTGTAGGAGAAATCCGCACGGGCACCGTGAGACGTGGAGAAGAAGACTTAGAACCAAAAGATGCCACACCCACGTGAGCTGGGTGCGTGCGTGCGTTTCCCAGGCGTGGAGGACGGATAGGGCAATCCACCAAGAAATGCTCAGTACTGGCACAGTACAGACAGAGATTTTCTTCTCTACGGCGATTCCTCTCTTCCTGGGTCAGGCGAGACCGATCCACTTGCATGGCCTCCTCGGCGGGAGGCCCAGGCGAAGACTGCAAAGGATGCTGTGGGAAAGGTGCCCAGAGATCTAAGTCTTTTTCCTGGCGGAGCTCTTGGTGTCGCTCAGAAAAACGCATGTCAATGCGGGTAGCCAAATGGATGAGTTCTTGGAGGTTGGCAGGAATCTCTCGTGCGGCCAGCACATCCTTGATGCGACTGGATAGGCCTTTTTTAAAGGTCGCGCAGAGAGCCTCATTATTCCAGGATAGTTCAGAAGCAAGAGTACGGAATTGTATGGCGTACTCGCCAACGGAAGAATTACCCTGGACCAGGTTCAGCAAGGCAGTCTCAGCAGAAGAGGCTCGGGCAGGTTCCTCGAAGACACTTCGGACTTCAGCGAAGAAGGACTGGACTGTGGCTGTGGCAGGATCATTGCGGTCCCAGAGCGGTGTGGCCCAAGACAAGGCCTTTCCTGAAAGAAGGCTTACTACGAACGCCACCTTAGACCGTTCTGTAGGAAACAAGTCCGACAACATCTCCATATGCAGGGAACACTGAGACAAAAATCCACGGCAGAGTTTAGAGTCCCCATCAAATTTGTCCGGCAGGGACAAGCGTAGGTTAGGAGCGGCCACTCGCTGCGGAGGAGGTGCAGGAGCTGGCGGAGGAGATGGTTGCTGCTGTAGCAGAGGCAGAAGTTGCTGTAACATGGCGGTCAACTGCGACAGCTGCTGTCCTTGTTGGGCAATCTGCTGCGATTGCTGAGCGACCACCGTGGGAAGATCAGCGAGACTTGGCAGCGGCACCTCAGCGGGATCCATGGCCGGATCTACTGTCACGATTCGGCTTACGGGTTGTGGATCCGCTGTGTCAGCGAGGGATTGGCGTGGACCGTGCTAGTGGACCGGTTCTAAGAGGCTACTGGTTTTCACCAGAGCCCGCCGCAAAGCGGGATGGTCTTGCTGCGGCAGTAGCAACCAGGTCGTATCCACTAGCAACGGCTCTACCTCGCTGACTGCTGAGAAGGCGTGGGACAGAAGGACAAGGCAGAGGCAAGGTCAGACGTAGCAGAAGGTCGGGGGCAGGCGGCAAGGTTCGTAGTCAGGATGGATAGCAGAAGTTCAGGTACACAGGCTTTGGACACACTAAACACTTTCACTGGCACAAGGCAACAAGATCCGGCAAGGGAGTGCATGGGAGGAGGTCAGATATAGCCAGGGAGCAGGTGGAAGCCAATTAAGCTAATTGGGCCAGGCACCAATCATTGGTGCACTGGCCCTTTAAGTCTCAGAGAGCTGGCGCGCGCGCGCCCTAGAGAGCGGAGCCGCGCGCGCCAGCACATGACAGCAGGGGACCGGGACGGGTAAGTGACCTGGGATGCGATTCGCGAGCGGGCGCGTCCCGCTGTGCGAATCGCATCCCCGACGGCCATGACAGTGCAGCGCTCCCGGTCAGCGGGACTGACCGGGGAGCTGCAGGGAGAAAGACGCCGTGAGCGCTCCGGGGAGGAGCGGGGACCCGGAGCGCTAGGCGTAACAATGATCCATGAGTACACTTATGAGCTTACAGATTTCTCAAAGTTTAGACATCCTACTACTAGTCCTACATCATTTTAAAGAGACATTGTGGTTAACAGTAAAGGCTAATCATAGATTGGATTCCAGATTTGCCATCAGAACATATCAGGTATGGGGTCTGTTTTTAAGCAACACATGCTGGCTGTGCTAGGCTGCATTCACACCACGTTTTAGCCCTCCGGCGGGGAAATTTCAAAACCGGCTGCTGCTGTATCCCCACCGGACCAGCGCCGAATCTCATTCCTATAAATGCACCAACTGGATTTAGATAATGACTCTGGTCAGCTCATTTTTGCCCCGTGCACGGTTTTGTGACCGGACTGAAAACCATGGTGTGCTGCGGGTTTGTCAGGCAATAAAACTAATGCGGAGCACAAATGAGCCGCCTGGAGTCATTATCTGACTCCGGTTGACACACTTAAATGAATGAGATTCGGCGCAGGTCCGGCGGGGATTCGGCAGCAGCCGGTTTTGAGATTTCCCTGCCAGATCCCGCAGCCGCATGGCTAAAGTGTGATGTGAATGCACTTTTGGGTGACTACTCTGACTCGAAGCACCTGCAAAGGACAGCAAAATGTTGGTATCTCACTACAGATATTCTGGGCGTAAAGTCCGTGGGCCCAGCTGGAATCCCTCAGTGCTAGGATTGTGCTGACCCGTGGCATCACCATTGACAGCAATGCAGTCTTTGCGGAATTCTGCCAGAAGAGTGAACATTCTTTTGGTGGTTCCAGAGTCTAGAATTTTTGTGGCGGAATGTTCTGTCACAGGAATTCTGCAGTGTGAACGGGTCAATGGGAAAACACATTCACACCAATGTTTTCTATATGCAGCGGAATTTCCAAGCAGGTTTCCTGAGCGGAATTCCATGTAAATAAACCCTTATATGGCCAGGGCGACACTGCAGCTTTTTGCAGTGCTACATGATTGATTTTAACTATTGAGCTACAAGTGTAGGACAAAGCAATGCAATGAGTTGTATGCAATCTAGTGGCCCGCAGATTTCACTCGAGTAGCCTTAATAATGTGCCACAATGTCCTTTAACCCCAGGATTTCCTATATGAAGATGGCAGTCAGTCCCTAGGACTAAAAACTGGATTTTTACTGCTACAGTTAAGACAGTACATGTGTGCAAACTAATAAAATGGTAGCAGAGCTATTTGAAGATGCCATATGGAAGCCAAATGTTAGATGTGACATGGCGCATATTGTATCACCCTCAAAGTACACGCATCTTGCACTATCCAGATGACGATCTCATCTCTGCTACATATGTGAAGTTCACACCTTTTAGTATATTTGTGTATTCGTTATATCACTCGCCCCCAATCGAGTATTGCCTCATTTGCCTTGTGTAGTCAGTCACATCTTGGTGTTTTGATACTCTTAGAATTGGTTTTGGTGTTCACAGAGAATTAATTGCAGGCAGCACCAACCTATGCTGCTGCGCTGTGCACTGTTCAATGTTTGCAGTAAATGAAGATTTATGACTCTGTCAGGTTCTTGCTATTGCTGCAGTCCTGGGTCCCAGGAGAAATCAGCCAAGTGACTAAAACCCCCTCCACTCACTAATACCAGCCTTGGGAATCATTTGCAGCCTTTGATTAAAGCCCCTCATTAACCACTTCACTGCCATATAATATGCATCTACACGGTCCGCAATACAGGCCCGAAAGTGATACCTTTTCTGTACAGAACATATATCTATCTCTTCTATATCATTCCTAGAGCTGTTCCTTCCTCAACTGTTTTGAATGATTTTTCTGGGTCTAGCTGGCCATATGAAAGGGGGCAGCATGGAGCTGACAAGCCACATGAACAATTGCCACCTAACATTTTAAAAATATAAAAAAAAGTAGCTGCTTAAAGGGGTACTCCACCCCTAGACATCTTATCCCCTATCCAAAGGGGACGTCACGCCCTGTCCCCTCAATGCAAGTCTATGGGAGGGGGCGTGACGCCCCCTCCCATAGACTGGCATTGAGGGGACGGGGCGTGATGTCACACGGGGGCGGAGTCGTGAAGTCACGAACTTCCGTTCCGGTGGTCGGGACCCAGACCCTCCAGCGCTTCCGGAGCAGAAACAGGTGGGTGCCGCATGCTATATTGCGGGGGTCCCCAGCGGCATGCCCCCCCGTGATCAGACATCTTATCGCCTATCCTTTGGATAGGGGATGAGATGTCCATGGGTGGAGTACCCCTTTAAGTCACGCATATGTGTTTGGTGATGACTGATTTGGCTATCTGGTTTACATTTCAGCAGATATCTGTTGGGTCATTTCAGCAGGGGCGGTCTGAGTAATTTGCCCTACATAGTCAAGCCATGATACCTGTAGCAATATATTACTATCTATAGCCAAGCAGCCATAATCTATTATGGACCAGTTCCTCCAACATCCATCCAATGTGGTTAGGGACTTGAATTTTTCTGCAACCAAAAGAGCCCTCCTCCCAAGTTCAGCGCCCTAAGGCAGCTGCCTTAGCTGCCTTAAATGGGCACTGTCATCAACTTTATTTTTTGATATGTTGTAGTACTTATGTACTACAACATATCTCTAATATACTTTTATAATTTTTTTTTATTAAAATGGTTTAATTTACATTTGAAAACCGGCCACTAGGGGTCTCCCTCCTAGTGGCCGGCCGCAGCCTGGCGTGACGTCACGCCTTAAAAAGGACAGATTTTGGCCTGGCAATCAGTCCTTTTTCAGTTAGGCTGCACTCGCTCCCTGCCTGTCAATCAGACAGGCAGGGAGCGAGCGCATTGGCTCCCCGGCCACTGGCTGGGAGGCCACTCCTCCCGCACATCGCCGCCGCTGCCACCTCATCGCCGCCGCTGTCCCTGCATGCCCACTGCCGGACTCTGCAGTAAGTGTATTAAGGGAATGGGGTATGCAGGAGGGGGGTTTGTGATGGAGGGAACGGGTATGCGGGGGGGGGGGTTTGTGATGGAGGGAACGGGGTATGGCGCGCGGGGGGGGAACGGAGGGAACGGGCTAGCGCCGTAGCGCCGCATGTAACTAGCTAATAGTTTATCTACACAGGGTGCCTCCAGCTGATTCAATACTACAACTCCCAGCATGCCCTGACAGCCAGTAGATGTCAGGGCAAGCTGGGAGTTGTAGTGGTGAAACAGCTGGAGGCACCCTGTGTAGATGAACTAAGGGCGAAAGTGTCGGCCCCAGCAGGCATCAGTGAAGTGGTGCCTGCTGGGGAAGTCTACCTGGTAGTGAGCACACTACCAGGCAGACAAAAAGTTATTTTTAATATAGTAAAAATAAAAATTAAAAGCAGGGAGGGGGTTAGGGATAGATTGGCAATAGGCAGGGACAGAAAAAAAAATAGGATGGTGGAAGCTACTCTTTAAAGTAGCGCCAGCCCAGGATCTTAGGTACACATATCTGATTGTGACTTGGGTTTCTTGGCCATAACAATTTCCATCCATATACATTATGTGCACATTCACTCCTCCAAGTGGAATTGTCTTGTTCAGGAATTTTGGGGCCCTTGAAATAGGTGAATTCTTATGTCCTATTTTGAGTCAACCAAAAGGTTGATACGATATGATAGGGCCATTGTAAATGACATGGGACATTCCTAATCACCAGTATTCTACAGCTCCAGCCTACATGTTCTTTTCCTTGACTCATCCTGAGATTGAGGTCTGTATGATGAGGTTATCTATAAAGGTAATAAAGAGAAAACATCAATTAAAACCCATTATATGACTGAACCCATAAAGGTATCAAAGAACAATGTACTAAATCATTCTTATAGGTATGTACTTGCACCGTATCACATTAATCTCAGCGGTAAAAACTGTACGTGCTGTAAAAACTATACTATTACTAATGTTACATTGTACTTGTAATGCTTTATCATTCTACACCTAGAGAAACAATGCACTTGTTACACTGTATCATACTACTCTTAGAAATGACATTATACATCTAGGATCTATACAGTATGAACACACAGTACTTGTTACACTGTATCATATTACTCTTAGAAATGACATTATACATCTAGGACTCATTATACAGTATGAACACACAGTACTTGTTACACTGTATCATATTACTCTTAGAAATGACATTATACATCTAGGACTCATTATACAGTATGAACACACAATACTTGTTACACTGTATCATATTACTCTTAGAAGTGACATTATACATCTAGAACTCATTATACAGTATGAACACACAGTACTTGTTACACTGTATCATATTACTCTTAGAAATGACATTATACATCTAGGACTCATTATACAGTATGAACACACAATACTTGTTACACTGTATCATATTACTCTTAGAAATGACATTATACATCTAGGACTCATTATACAGTATGAACACACAATACTTGTTACACTGTATCATATTACTCTTAGAAGTGACATTATACATCTAGAACTCATTATACAGTATGAACACACAGTACTTGTTACACTGTATCATATTACTCTTAGAAATGACATTATACATCTAGGACTCATTATACAGTATGAACACACAATACTTGTTACACTGTATCATATTACTCTTAGGAAGTGACATTATACATCTAGGATTCATTATACAGTATGAACACACAGTACTTGTTACACTGTATTATATTACTCTTAGAAATGACATTATACATCTAGGACTCATTATACAGTATGAACACACAATACTTGTTACACTGTATCATATTACTCTTAGAAGTGACATTATACATCTAGAACTCATTATACAGTATGAACACACAATACTTGTTAGACTGTATCATATTACTCTTAGAAATGACATTATACATCTAGGACTCTTATTATACAGTATGAACAAACAATACTTGTTACACTATATCATATTACTCTTAGAAATGACATTATACATCTAGGACTCATTATACAGTATGAACACACAATACTTGTTACATTGTATCATATTACTCTTAGAAATGACATTATACATCTAGGACTCATTATACAGTATGAACACACAATACTTGTTACACTGTATCATATTACTCTTAGAAATGACATTATACATCTAGGACTCATTATACAGTATGAACACACAATACTTGTTACACTGTATCATATTACTCTTAGAAGTGACATTATACATCTAGGACTCTTATTATACAGTAAGAACACACAGTACTTGTTACACTGTATCATATTACTCTTAGAAATGACATTATACATCTAGGACTCTTATTATACAGTATGAACACACAATACTTGTTACACTGTATCATATTACTCTTAGAAATGACATTATACATCTAGGACTCTTATTATACAGTATGAACACACAATACTTGTTACACTGTATCATATTACTCTTAGAAGTGACATTATACATCTAGGACTCTTATTATACAGTAAGAACACACAGTACTTGTTACACTGTATCATATTACTCTTAGAAATGGCATTATACATCTAGGACTCTTATTATACAGTATGAACACACAATACTTGTTACATTGTATCATATTACTCTTAGAAATGACATTATACATCTAGGACTCTTATTATACATTATGAACACACAGTACTTGTTACACTGTATCATATTACTCTTAGAAGTGACATTATACATCTAGGACTCCTATTATTCAGTATGAACACACAATACTTGTTACACTGTATCATATTACTCTTAGAAGTGACATTATACATCTAGGACTCATCATACAGTATGAACACACAATACTTGTTACACTGTATCATATTACTCTTAGAAGTGACATTATACATCTAGGACTCTTATTATACAGTATGAACAAACAATACTTGTTACACTGTATCATATTACTCTTAGAAGTGACATTATACATCTAGGACTCTTATTATACAGTATGAACAAACAATACTTGTTACACTGTATCATATTACTCTTAGAAGTAACATTATACATCTAGGACTCTTATTATACAGTATGAACACACAATACTTTTTACACTGTATCATATTACTCTTAGAAGTGACATTATACATCTAGGACTCTTATTATACAGTATGAACACACAGTACTTGTTACACTGTATCATATTACTCTTAGTAGTGACATTATACATCTAGGACTCATTATACATAATGAACACACAATACTTGTTACACTGTATCATATTATTCTTAGAAATGACATTATACATCTAGGACTCTTATACAGTATGAACACACAATACTTGTTACATTGTATCATATTACTCTTAGAAGTGACATTATACATCTAGGACTCATTATACATTATGAACACACAATACTTGTTACACTGTATCATATTATTCTTAGAAATGACATTATACATCTAGGACTCATTATACAGTATGAACACACAATACTTGTTACATTGTATCATATTACTCTTAGAAATGACATTATACATCTAGGACTCTTATTATACAGTATGAACACACAATACTTGTTACACTGTATCATATTACTCTTAGAAATGACATTATACATCTAGGACTCTTATTATACAGTATGAACACACAATACTTGTTACACTGTATCATATTACTCTTAGAAGTGACATTATACATCTAGGACTCTTATTATACAGTAAGAACACACAATACTTGTTACACTGTATCATATTACTCTTAGAAATGGCATTATACATCTAGGACTCTTATTATACAGTATGAACACACAATACTTGTTACATTGTATCATATTACTCTTAGAAATGACATTATACATCTAGGACTCTTATTATACAGTATGAACAAACAATACTTGTTACACTGTATCATATTACTCTTAGAAGTGACATTATACATCTAGGACTCTTATTATACAGTATGAACACACAATACTTGTTACACTGTATCATATTACTCTTAGAAGTGACATTATACATCTAGGACTCTTATTATACAGTATGAACAAACAATACTTGTTACACTGTATCATATTACTCTTAGAAGTGACATTATACATCTAGGACTCTTATTATACAGTATGAACACACAGTTCTTGTTACACTGTATCATATTACTCTTAGTAGTGACATTATACATCTAGGACTCATTATACATTATGAACACACAATACTTGTTACACTGTATCATATTATTCTTAGAAATGACATTATACATCTAGGACTCTTATACAGTATGAACACACAATACTTGTTACATTGTATCATATTACTCTTAGAAGTGACATTATACATCTAGGACTCATTATACATTATGAACACACAATACTTGTTACACTGTATCATATTACTCTTAGAAGTGACATTATACATCTAGGACTCATTATACAGTATGAACACCCAATACTTGTTACATTGTATCATATTACTCTTAGAAATGACATTATACATCTAGGACTCTTATTATACATTATGAACACACAATACTTGTTACACTGTATCATATTATTCTTAGAAGTGACATTATACATCTAGGACTCTTATTATACAGTATGAACACACAATACTTGTTACACTGTATCATATTATTCTTAGAAATGACATTATACATCTAGGACTCATTATACAGTATGAACACACAATACTTGTTACATTGTATCATATTACTCTTAGAAATGACATTATACATCTAGGACTCTTATTATACAGTATGAACACACAATACTTGTTACACTGTATCATATTACTCTTAGAAATGACATTATACATCTAGGACTCTTATTATACAGTATAAACACACAATACTTGTTACACTGTATCATATTACTCTTAGAAGTGACATTATACATCTAGGACTCTTATTATACAGTAAGAACACACAGTACTTGTTACACTGTATCATATTACTCTTAGAAATGGCATTATACATCTAGGACTCTTATTATACAGTATGAACACACAATACTTGTTACATTGTATCATATTACTCTTAGAAATGACATTATACATCTAGGACTCTTATTATACAGTATGAACACACAGTACTTGTTACACTGTATCATATTACTCTTAGAAGTGACATTATACATCTAGGACTCTTATTATACAGTATGAACACACAGTACTTGTTACACTGTATCATATTACTCTTAGAAGTGACATTATACATCTAGGACTCATCATACAGTATGAACACACAATACTTGTTACACTGTATCATATTACTCTTAGAAGTGACATTATACTTCTAGGACTCTTATTATACAGTATGAACAAACAATACTTGTTACACTGTATCATATTACTCTTAGAAGTGACATTATACATCTAGGACTCATTATACAGTATGAACACACAATACTTGTTACACTGTATCATATTACTCTTAGAAGTGACATTATACATCTAGGACTCTTATTATACAGTATGAACAAACAATACTTGTTACACTGTATCATATTACTCTTAGAAGTGACATTATACATCTAGGACTCTTATACAGTATGAACACACAATACTTGTTACATTGTATCATATTACTCTTAGTAGTGACATTATACATCTAGGACTCATTATACATTATGAACACACAATACTTGTTACACTGTATCATATTATTCTTAGAAATGACATTATACATCTAGGACTCTTATACAGTATGAACACACAATACTTGTTACATTGTATCATATTACTCTTAGAAGTGACATTATACATCTAGGACTCATTATACATTATGAACACACAATACTTGTTACACTGTATCATATTATTCTTAGAAATGACATTATACATCTAGGACTCATTATACAGTATGAACACACAATACTTGTTACATTGTATCATATTACTCTTAGAAATGACATTATACATCTAGGACTCATTATACAGTATGAACACACAGTACTTGTTACACTGTATCATATTACTCTTAGAAGTGACATTATACATCTGGGACTCTTATTATACAGTATGAACACACAATACTTGTTACACTGTATCATATTACTCTTAGAAGTGACATTATACATCCCGGACTCATTATACAGTATGAACACACAATACTTGTTACACTGCATCATATTACTCTTAGAAATTACATTATACATCTAGGACTCTTATTATACAGTAAGAACACACAATACTTGTTACACTGTATCATATTACTCTTAGAAATGACATTATACATCTAGGACTCTTATTATACAGTATGAACACACAATACTTGTTACAATGTATCATATTAATCTTAGAAATGACATTATACATCTAGGACTCATTATACAGTATGAACACACAGTACTTGTTACACTGTATCATATTACTCTTAGAAATGACATTATACATCTAGGACTCATTATACAGTATGAACACACAATACTTGTTACACTGTATCATATTACTCTTAGAAGTGACATTATACATCTAGAACTCATTATACAGTATAAACACACTATGCTTGTTACACTGTATCATATTACTCTTAGAAATGACATTATACATCTAGGACTCATTATACAGTATGAACACACAATTCTTGTTACACTGTATTATATTACTCTTAGGAAGTGACATTATACATCTAGGACTCATTATACAGTATGAACACAACACAAGTACTTGTTACACTGTATCATATTACTCTTAGAAGTGACATTATACATCTAGGACTCATCATACAGTATGAACACACAATACTTGTTACACTGTATTATATTACTCTTAGAAATGACATTATACATCTAGGACTCTTATTATACAGTATGAACATACAATACTTGTTACACTGTATCATATTACTCTTAGAAATGACATTATACATCTAGGACTCATTATACAGTATGAACACACAGTACTTGTTACACTGTATCATATTACTCTTAGAAATGACATTATACATCTAGGACTCTTATTATACAGTATGAACACACAATACTTGTTACACTGTATCATATTATTCTTAGAAATGACATTATACATCTAGGACTCTTATACAGTATGAACACACAATACTTGTTACATTGTATCATATTACTCTTAGAAGTGACATTATACATCTAGGACTCATTATACATTATGAACACACAATACTTGTTACACTGTATCATATTATTCTTAGAAATGACATTATACATCTAGGACTCATTATACAGTATGAACACACAATACTTGTTACATTGTATCATATTACTCTTAGAAATGACATTATACATCTAGGACTCTTATTATACAGTATGAACACACAATACTTGTTACACTGTATCATATTACTCTTAGAAATGACATTATACATCTAGGACTCTTATTATACAGTATGAACACACAATACTTGTTACACTGTATCATATTACTCTTAGAAGTGACATTATACATCTAGGACTCTTATTATACAGTAAGAACACACAGTACTTGTTACACTGTATCATATTATTCTTAGAAATGGCATTATACATCTAGGACTCTTATTATACAGTATGAACACACAGTACTTGTTACACTGTATCATGTTACTCTTAAAAATGACATTATACATCTAGGACTCTTATTATACAGTATGAACACACAGTACTTGTTACACTGTATCATATTACTCTTAGAAGTGACATTATACATCTAGGACTCTTATTATACAGTATGAACACACAGTACTTGTTACACTGTATCATATTACTCTTAGAAGTGACATTATACATCTAGGACTCATCATACAGTATGAACACACAATACTTGTTACACTGTATCATATTACTCTTAGAAGTGACATTATACATCTAGGACTCTTATTATACAGTATGAACAAACAATACTTGTTACACTGTATCATATTACTCTTAGAAGTGACATTATACATCTAGGACTCTTATACAGTATGAACAAACAATACTTGTTACACTGTATCATATTACTCTTAGAAGTGACATTATACATCTAGGACTCTTATTATACAGCATGAACACACAGTACTTGTTATACTGTATCATATTACTCTTAGTAGTGACATTATACATCTAGGACTCATTATACATTATGAACACACAGCACTTGTTACACTGTATCATATTATTCTTAGAAATGACATTATACATCTAGGACTCTTATACAGTATGAACACACAATACTTGTTACATTGTATCATATTACTCTTAGAAGTGACATTATACATCTAGGACTCATTATACATTATGAACACACAATACTTGTTACACTGTATCATATTATTCTTAGAAATGACATTATACATCTAGGACTCATTATACAGTATGAACACACAATACTTGTTACATTGTATCATATTATTCTTAGAAATGACATTATACATCTAGGACTCATTATACAGTATGAACACACAGTACTTGTTACACTGTATCATATTACTCTTAGAAGTGACATTATACATCTGGGACTCTTATTATACCGTATGAACACACAATACTTGTTACACTGTATCATATTACTCTTAGAAGTGACATTATACATCCCGGACTCATTATACAGTATGAACACACAATACTTGTTACACTGTATCATATTACTCTTAGAAGTGACATTATACATCTAGGACTCTTATTATACAGTATGAACACACAATACTTGTTACACTGCATCATATTACTCTTAGAAATTACATTATACATCTAGGACTCTTATTATACAGTAAGAACACACAATACTTGTTACACTGTATCATATTACTCTTAGAAATGACATTATACATCTAGGACTCTTATTATACAGTATGAACACACAATACTTGTTACAATGTATCATATTAATCTTAGAAATGACATTATACATCTAGGACTCATTATACAGTATGAACACACAGTACTTGTTACACTGTATCATATTACTCTTAGAAATGACATTATACATCTAGGACTCATTATACAGTATGAACACACAATACTTGTTACACTGTATCATATTACTCTTAGAAGTGACATTATACATCTAGAACTCATTATACAGTATAAACACACAATACTTGTTACACTGTATCATATTACTCTTAGAAATGACATTATACATCTAGGACTCATTATACAGTATGAACACACAATACTTGTTACACTGTATCATATTACTCTTAGAAGTGACATTATACATCTAGGACTCATCATACAGTATGAACACACAATACTTGTTACACTGTATTATATTACTCTTAGAAATGACATTATACATCTAGGACTCTTATTATACAGTATGAACATACAATACTTGTTACACTGTATCATATTACTCTTAGAAATGACATTATACATCTAGGACTCATTATACATTATGAACACACAATACTTGTTACACTGTATCATATTATTCTTAGAAATGACATTATACATCTAGGACTCATTATACAGTATGAACACACAATACTTGTTACACTGTATCATATTACTCTTAGAAGTGACATTATACATCTAGGACTCTTATTATACAGTATGAACACACAGTACTTGTTACACTGTATCATATTACTCTTAGAAGAGACATTATATATCTAGGACTCTTATTATACAGTATGAACACACAGTACTTGTTACACTGTATCATATTACTCTTAGAAGTGACATTATACATCCCGGACTCATTATACAGTATGAACACACAATACTTGTTACACTGTATCATATTACTCTTAGAAGTGACATTATACATCTAGGGCTCTTATTATACAGTATGAACACACAGCACTTGTTACACTGTATTATATTACTCTTAGAAGTGACATTATACATCTAGGACTCTTATTATACAGTAAGAACACACAATACTTGTTACACTGTATCATATTACTCTTAGAAGTGACATTATACATCTAGGACTCTTATTATACAGTATGAACACACAATACTTGTTACACTGTATTATATTACTCTTAGAAGTGACATTATACATCTAGGACTCTTATTATACAGTATGAACAAACAATACTTGTTAAACTGTATCATATTACTCTTAGAAATGACATTATACATCTAGGACTCTTATTATAGAGTAAGAACACACAATACTTGTTACACTGTATCATATTACTCTTAGAAGTGACATTATACATCTAGGACTCATTATTCAGTATGAACACACAGCACTTGTTACACTGTATCATATTAATCTTAGAAATTACATTATACATCTAGGACTCATTATACAGTATGAACACACAATACTTGTTACACTGTATCATATTACTCTTAGAAATGACATTATACATCTAGGACTCATTATACAGTATGAACCCACAATACTTGTTACACTGTATCATATTACTCTTAGAAATGACATTATACATCTAGGACTCTTATTATACAGTATGAACACACAATACTTGTTACACTGTATCATATTACTCTTAGAAATGACATTATACATCTAGGGCTCTTATTATACAGTATGAACACACAATTCTTGATACATTGTATCATATTACTCTTAGAAGTGACATTATACATCTAGGACTCTTATTATACAGTAAGAACACACAGTACTTGTTACACTGTATCATATTACTCTTAGAAATTACATTATACATCTAGGACTCTTATTATACAGTATGAACACACAGCACTTGTTCCACTGTATCATATTACTCTTAGAAATGACATTATACATCTAGGACTCTTATTATACAGTAAGAACACACAGTACTTGTTACACTGTATCATATTACTCTTAGAAGTGACATTATACATCTAGGACTCTTATTATACAGTATGAACACACAATACTTGTTACACTGTATCATATTACTCTTAGAAGTGACATTATACATCTAGGACTCTTATTATACAGTATGAACACACAGTACTTGTTACACTGTATAATATTACTCTTAGAAGTGAAATTATACTGTTACGCCGAGCGCTCCGGGTCCCCGCTCCTCCCCGGAGCGCTCGCAACATCCTCGCTACGGCAGCGCCCCGGTCAGATCCACTGACCGGGTGCGCTGCGATACCGCCTCCAGCCGGGATGCGATTCGCGATGCGGGTGGCGCCCGCTCGCGATGCGCACCCCGGCTTCCGTACATGACTCGCTCTCCGTCGGTCCTGTCCCGCCGCGCGCGGCCCCGCTCCCTAGGGCGCGCGCGCGCCGGGTCTCTGCGATTTAAAGGGCCACTGCGCCACTGATTGGCGCAGTGGTTCCAATTAGTGTGTTCACCTGTGCACTCCCTATGTATACCTCACTTCCCCTGCACTCCCTCGCCGGATCTTGTTGCCCTTGTGCCTAGTGAAAGCGTTCCCTTGTGTGTTCCTAGCCTGTGTTCCAGACCTCTTGCCGTTGCCCCTGACTACGATCCTTGCTGCCTGCCCCGACCTTCTGCTACGTCCGACCTTGCCTTTGTCTACTCCCTTGTACCGCGCCTATCTTCAGCAGTCAGAGAGGTTGAGCCGTTGCTAGTGGATACGACCTGGTTACTACCGCCGCAGCAAGACCATCCCGCTTTGCGGCGGGTTCTGGTGAACACCAGTAGTATCTTAGAACCGGTCCACTAGCACGGTCCACGCCAATCCCTCTCTGGCACAGAGGATCCACCTCCTGCCAGCCGGCATCGTGACAGTAGATCCGGCCATGGATCCCGCTGAAGTTCCTCTGCCAGTTGTCGCCGACCTCACCACGGTGGTCGCCCAGCAGTCACAACAGATAGCGCAACAAGGCCATCAGCTGTCTCAACTGACCGTGATGCTACAGCAGCTACTACAACAGCTACAACAGCTTCAGCAATCATCTCCTCCGCCAGCTCCTGCACCTCCTCCGCAGCGAGTGGCCGCTTCCAGCCTACGACTATCCTTGCCGGATAAATTTGATGGGGACTCTAAGTTTTGCCATGGCTTTCTTTCACCCTGCACTTGGAGATGATGTCGGACCAGTTTCCTACTGAAAGGTCTAAGGTGGCTTTCGTAGTCAGCCTTCTGTCTGGAAAAGCTCTGTCATGGGCCACACCGCTCTGGGACTGCAATGACCCCGTCACTGCCTCTGTACACTCCTTCTTCTCGGAAATTCGAAGTGTCTTTGAGGAACCTGCTCGAGCCTCTTCCGCTGAGACTGCCCTGCTGAACCTGGTCCAGGGTAATTCTTCCGTTGGCGAGTACGCCATACAATTCCGTACTCTTGCTTCTGAACTATCCTGGAATAATGAGGCCCTCTGCGCGACCTTTAAAAAAGGCCTATCCAGCAACATTAAAGATGTTCTGGCCGCACGAGAAATTCCTGCTAACCTACATGAACTCATTCATCTAGCCACTCGCATTGACATGCGTCAGGAGCTCCGCCAGGATATGGACTTTGTTCGCACGAGGCGTTTTTTCTCCCCGGCTCCTCTCTCCTCTGGTCCTCTGCAATCCGTTCCTGTGCCTCCCACCGTGGAGGCTATGCAAGTTGACCGGTCTCGCCTGACACCTCAAGAGAGGACACGACGCCGCATGGAGAATCTCTGCCTGTACTGTGCTGGTACCGAACACTTCCTGAAGGATTGTCCTATCCGTCCTCCCCGCCTGGAAAGACGTACGCTGACTCCGCACAAAGGTGAAACAGTCCTGGATGTCAACTCTGCTTCTCCACGTCTTACTGTGCCTGTGCGGATATCTGCCTCTACCTTCTCCTTCTCCACTAAAGCCTTCTTGGATTCCGGATCTGCAGGAAACTTAATTTTGGCCTCTCTCATCAACAAGTTCAGCATCCCAGTGACCAGTCTCGCCAGACCCCTCTACATCAATTGCGTTAACAATGAAAGATTGGACTGTGCCGTGCGTTACCGCACGGAACCCCTCCTAATGTGCATCGGACCTCATCACGAAAAAATTGAGTTTTTGGTCCTCTCCAATTGCACTTCCGAAATTCTCCTTGGACTACCATGGCTTCAACGCCATTCCCCAACCCTTGATTGGTCCACAGGAGAGATCAAGAGCTGGGGTACCTCTTGTTTCAAAGACTGCCTTAAACCGGTTCCCAATACTCCCTGCCGTGACCCCGTGGTTCCCCCTGTAACCGGTCTCCCTAAGGTCTATATGGACTATGCTGACGTATTTTGCAAAAAACAAGCTGAGACTTTACCTCCTCACAGACCTTATGACTGTCCTATTGACCTCCTCCCGGGCACTACTCCACCCCGGGGCAGAATTTATCCTCTGTCCGCCCCTGAGACTCTTGCTACGTCTGAGTACATCCAGGAAAATTTAAAAAAGGGGTTTATCCGCAAATCCTCCTCTCCTGCCGGAGCTGGATTTTTCTTTGTGTCCAAAAAAGATGGCTCCCTACGTCCTTGCATTGACTACCGCGGACTTAATAAAATCACGGTAAAGAACCGCTACCCCCTACCTCTTATCTCTGAACTCTTTGATCGCCTCCAAGGTGCCCACATCTTTACCAAACTGGACTTAAGAGGTGCTTATAATCTCATCCGCATCAGGGAGGGGGACGAATGGAAAACGGCATTTAACACTAGAGATGGACACTTTGAGTATCTGGTCATGCCCTTTGGCCTGTGCAACGCCCCTGCCGTCTTCCAAGACTTTGTTAATGAAATTTTTCGTGATCTCTTATATTCCTGTGTTGTTGTGTATCTGGACGATATTCTGATTTTTTCTGCCAACCTAGAAGAACACCGCCAGCATGTCCGCATGGTTCTTCAGAGACTTCGTGACAATCAACTTTATGCCAAAATGGAGAAATGTCTGTTTGAATGTCAATCTCTTCCTTTCCTAGGATACTTGGTCTCTGGCCAGGGACTACAAATGGACCCAGATAAACTCTCTGCCGTCTTAGATTGGCCACGCCCCTCCGGACTCCGAGCTATCCAACGTTTTTTGGAGTTCGCCAATTATTACAGACAATTTATTCCACATTTTTCCACCATTGTGGCTCCTATCGTGGCTTTAACCAAGAAGAATGCCAATCCTAAGTCATGGCCTCCTCAAGCGGAAGACGCCTTTAAACGGCTCAAATCTGCCTTTTCTTCTGCTCCCGTGCTCTCCAGACCTGACCCATCTAAACCCTTCCTATTGGAGGTTGATGCCTCCTCAGTGGGAGCTGGAGCGGTTCTTCTACAAAAAAATTCTTCCGGGCATGCTGTTACTTGTGGTTTTTTTTCTAGGACCTTCTCTCCGGCGGAGAGGAACTACTCCATCGGGGATCGAGAACTACTGGCCATTAAATTAGCACTTGAGGAATGGAGGCATCTGCTGGAGGGATCAAAATTTCCAGTTATTATTTACACCGATCACAAGAATCTCTCCTATCTCCAGTCTGCCCAACGGCTGAATCCTCGCCAGGCCAGGTGGTCTCTGTTCTTTGCCCGGTTTAATTTTGAAATTCACTTTCGCCCTGCCGACAAGAACATTAGGGCCGATGCTCTCTCTCGTTCCTCGGATGCCTCGGAAGTAGAGCTCTCTCCGCAACACATCATTCCTCCTGACTGCCTGATCTCCACTTCTCCAGCCTCCATCAGGCAAACTCCTCCAGGGAAGACCTTCGTCTCTCCACGCCAACGCCTCTGAATCCTCAAATGGGGTCACTCCTCTCATCTCGCAGGCCATGCGGGCATCAAGAAATCCTTGCAACTCATCTCTCGTTTCTATTGGTGGCCGACTCTGGAGACGGATGTTGTTGATTTTGTGCGGGCCTGCACTGTCTGTGCCCGGGATAAGACTCCTCGCCAGAAGCCCGCTGGTCTTCTTCATCCTCTGCCTGTCCCCGAACAGCCTTGGTCTCTGATTGGTATGGACTTTATTACAGACTTACCCCCATCCCGTGGCAACACTGTGGTTTGGGTGGTCGTTGATCGATTTTCCAAGATGGCACATTTTATTCCTCTTCCTGGTCTTCCTTCAGCGCCTCAGTTGGCAAAACAATTTTTTGTACACATTTTTCGTCTTCACGGTTTGCCCACGCAGATCGTCTCGGATAGAGGCGTCCAATCCGTGTCAAAATTCTGGAGGGCTCTCTGTAAACAACTCAAGATTAAATTAAACTTTTCTTCTGCTTATCATCCTCAATCCAATGGGCAAGTAGAAAGAATTAACCAGGTCCTGGGTGATTACTTACGGCATTTTGTTTCCTCCCGCCAGGATGACTGGGCAGATCTTCTACCATGGGCCGAATTCTCGTACAACTTCAGAGTCTCTGAATCTTCTTCCAAATCCCCATTTTTCGTGGTGTACGGCCGTCACCCTCTTCCCCCCCTCCCTACTCCCTTGCCCTCTGGTTTGCCCGCTGTGGATGAAATAACTCGTGATCTTTCCACCATCTGGAAAGAGACCCAAAATTCTCTCTTACAGGCTTCATCGCGCATGAAAAAGTTTGCCGATAAGAAAAGAAGAGCTCCCCCCATTTTTTCTCCCGGAGACAAGGTATGGCTCTCCGCTAAATATGTCCGCTTCCGTGTTCCCAGCTACAAATTGGGACCACGCTATCTTGGTCCTTTCAAAATCTTGTGCCAAATTAATCCTGTCTCTTACAAACTTCTTCTTCCTCCTTGTCACGATGCCGGCTGGCAGGTAGTGGATCCTCTGTGCCAGAGAGGGATTGGCGTGGACCGTGCTAGTGGACCGGTTCTAAGCCACTACTGGTTTTCACCAGAGCCCGCCGCAAAGCGGGATGGTCTTGCTGCGGCGGTAGTGACCAGGTCGTATCCACTAGCAACGGCTCACCTCTCTGGCTGCTGAAGATAGGCGCGGTACAAGGGAGTAGGCAGAAGCAAGGTCGGACGTAGCAGAAGGTCGGGGCAGGCAGCAAGGATCGTAGTCAGGGGCAACGGCAGAAGGTCTGGAACACAGGCTAGGAACACACAAGGAACGCTTTCACTGGCACAATGGCAACAAGATCCGGCAAGGGAGTGCAGGGGAAGTGAGGTGATATAGGGAAGTGCACAGGTGAACACACTAATTGGAACCACTGCGCCAATCAGCGGCGCAGTGGCCCTTTAAATCGCAGAGACCCGGCGCGCGCGCGCCCTAGGGAGCGGGGCCGCGCGCGCCGGGACAGAACAGACGGAGAGCGAGTCAGGTAGGGGAGCCGGGGTGCGCATCGCGAGCGGGCGCTACCCGCATCGCGAATCGCATCCCGGCTGGCAGCGGAATCGCAGCGCCCCGGGTCAGAGGACGTGACCGGAGCGCTGCAGCGGGGAGAGTGAAGCGAGCGCTCCGGGGAGGAGCGGGGACCCGGAGCGCTCGGCGTAACAGTACCCCCCCCCTTGGGTCTCCCCCTCTTCTTAGAGCCTGAGAACCTGAGGAGCAGACTTTTGTCTAGGATGTTGTCCTCAGGTTCCCAGGATCTCTCTTCAGGACCACAACCCTCCCAGTCCACTAAAAAAAAATTTTTCCCTCTGACCTTTTTGGCAGCTAAGATTTCTTTGACCGAGAAGATGTCCGAGGAGCCGGAAACAGGAGTGGGAGGAACAGATTTGGGAGAAAAACGGTTGAGGATGAGTGGTTTGAGAAGAGAGACGTGAAAGGCATTAGGGATACGAAGAGAAGGAGGAAGAAGAAGTTTATAAGAGACGGGATTAATTTGACACAAAATTTTGAAAGGACCAAGATAGCGTGGTCCCAACTTGTAGCTAGGGACACGGAAGCGGACATATTTAGCGGAGAGCCATACCTTGTCTCCAGGGGAAAAAATGGGAGGAGCTCTTCTTTTCTTATCCGCGAATTTCTTCATGCGTGATGAAGCCTGTAAGAGAGAATTTTGGGTCTCTCTCCATATGATGGAAAGGTCACGAGAAATTTCATCCACAGCGGGCAGACCAGAGGGCAAGGGAGTAGGGAGGGGAGGAAGAGGGTGACGGCCGTACACCACGAAAAATGGGGATTTGGAGGAAGACTCAGAGACCCTGAAGTTGTACGAGAATTCGGCCCATGGGAGGAGATCTGCCCAGTCATCCTGGCGGGAGGAAACAAAATGTCGCAAATAATCACCCAAGATCTGGTTAATTCTTTCTACTTGTCCATTGGACTGGGGATGATATGCAGAAGAAAAATTTAATTTAATCTTGAGTTGTTTACAGAGAGCCCTCCAGAATTTAGACACGAATTGGACGCCTCTATCCGAGACAATCTGCGTAGGCAACCCGTGAAGACGAAAAATGTGTACAAAAAATTGTTTAGCCAACTGAGGCGCAGAAGGAAGACCAGGAAGAGGGATGAAATGTGCCATTTTGGAGAATCGATCAACGACCACCCAAATAACAGTGTTGCCACGGGAAGGGGGTAAATCAGTAATAAAATCCATACCAATCAGAGACCAAGGCTGTTCGGGGACAGGCAGAGGATGAAGAAAACCAGCGGGCTTCTGGCGAGGAGTCTTATCCCGGGCACAGATAGTGCAGGCTCGCACAAAGTCCACAACATCCGTCTCCAGAGTCGGCCACCAATAGAAGCGGGAGATGAGTTGCACAGATTTCTTGATACCCGCATGACCTGCGAGATGGGAGGAGTGACCCCATTTGAGGATTCCGAGGCGTTGGCGAGGAGAAACAAAGGTCTTTCCTGGAGGAGTCTGCCTGATGGAGGCAGGAGAAGTGGAGATCAGGCAGTCAGGTGGAATGATGTGTTGCGGAGAGAGTTCAACTTCTGAGGCATCCGAGGAACGAGAGAGAGCATCGGCCCTAATGTTCTTATCGGCAGGACGAAAGTGAATCTCAAAATTAAATCGGGCAAAGAACAGAGACCACCGGGCCTGGCGAGGATTCAGCCGTTGGGCAGACTGGAGGTAGGAGAGGTTCTTGTGGTCGGTGTAGATAATAACAGGAGAACTTGATCCCTCCAGCAGATGCCTCCATTCCTCAAGTGCTAATTTAATGGCTAGAAGCTCTCGATCCCCGATGGAGTAGTTCCTCTCTGCTGGAGAGAAGGTCCTAGAGAAAAAACCACAAGTGACAGCATGCCCGGAAGAATTTTTTTGTAGAAGAACAGCTCCAGCTCCCACTGAGGAGGCATCAACCTCCAATAGGAAGGGTTTGGAAGGGTCAGGTCTGGAGAGGACGGGAGCCGAAGAAAAGGCAGACTTGAGTCGTTTAAAGGCGTCTTCTGCTTGAGGAGGCCAGGACTTGGGATCAGCATTTTTTTTGGTTAAAGCCACGATAGGAGCCACAATGGTAGAAAAATGTGGAATAAATTGCCTGTAATAATTGGCGAACCCCAAAAAGCGTTGGATAGCACGGAGTCCGGAGGGGCGTGGCCAATCTAAGACGGCAGAGAGTTTGTCTGGATCCATCTGTAGTCCCTGGCCAGAGACCAAATATCCTAGAAAAGGAAGAGATTGGCATTCAAACAGACATTTCTCAATTTTGGCATAGAGTTGGTTGTCACGAAGTCTCTGAAGAACCATACGGACATGCTGGCGGTGTTCTTCTAGATTGGCAGAAAAAATTAGGATATCGTCCAGATATACAACAACACAGGAGTATAACAGATCACGAAAAATTTCATTGACAAAGTCTTGGAAGACGGCAGGGGCATTGCACAGGCCAAAGGGCATGACCAGATACTCAAAGTGTCCATCTCTGGTGTTAAATGCCGTTTTCCACTCGTCCCCCTCTCTGATGCGGATGAGGTTATAGGCGCCTCTTAAGTCCAATTTAGTAAAGATGTGGGCACCTTGGAGGCGATCAAAGAGTTCAGAGATGAGGGGTAAGGGGTAGCGGTTCTTAACCGTGATTTTATTAAGACCGCGGTAGTCAATGCAAGGACGTAGGGAGCCATCTTTTTTGGACACAAAGAAAAATCCGGCTCCGGCAGGAGAGGAGGATTTACGGATAAAGCCCTTTTTTAGATTCTCCTGGACGTATTCGGACATGGCAAGAGTCTCTGGGGCAGAGAGAGGATAAATTCTGCCCCGGGGTGGAGTAGTGCCCGGGAGGAGGTCGATAGGGCAATCATAAGGCCTGTGAGGAGGTAGAGTCTCAGCTTGTTTTTTGCAGAAAACATCCGCGAAGTCCATATAGGCCTTAGGGAGACCGGTTACTGGAGGAACCACAGAGTTACGGCAAGGGTTACTGGGAACCGGTTTTAGACAGTTCTTGGAACAAGAGGACCCCCAACTCTTGATCTCCCCAGTGGACCAATCCAGGGTTGGGGAATGAAGTTGAAGCCAGGGAAGTCCAAGGAGAATTTCCGAGGTGCAATTGGGGAGGACCAAAAGTTCAATCCTCTCATGATGAGATCCGATGCTCATAAGAAGGGGCTCCGTGCGGAAACGTATGGTACAGTCCAATCTTTCATTATTTACACAATTGATGTAGAGGGGTCTGGCGAGACTGGTCACGGGGATGTTGAACCTGTTGACGAGAGAGGCCAAAATAAAATTTCCTGCAGATCCAGAGTCCAAGAAGGCCACTGTAGAGAAGGAGAAGGCAGAGGCAGACATCCGCACAGGCACAGTAAGACGTGGAGAAGCAGAGTAGACATCAAGGACTGTCTCACCTTTGTGCGGAGTCAGCGTACGTCTTTCCAGGCGGGGAGGACGGATAGGACAATCCCTCAGGAAGTGTTCGGTACTAGCACAGTACAGGCAGAGGTTCTCCATACGGCGTCGTGTCCTCTCTTGAGGTGTCAGGCGAGACCGGTCGACCTGCATAGCCTCCACGGCGGGAGGCACAGGAACAGATTGCAGGGGACCAGAGGAGAGAGGAGCCGAGGAGAAGAAACGCCTCGTGCGAACAGAGTCCATATCTTGGCGGAGTTCCTGACGCCTTTCGGAAAAACGCATGTCAATGCGAGTGGCTAGGTGAATAAGTTCATGTAGATTAGCAGGAATTTCTCGTGCGGCCAGAACATCTTTAATGTTGCTGGATAGGCCTTTTTTGAAGGTCGCGCAGAGGGCCTCATTATTCCAGGACAATTCTGAAGCAAGAGTACGGAATTGTACGGCATACTCGCCAACGGAAGAATTACCCTGGACCAGGTTCAACAGGGCAGTCTCAGCAGAAGAGGCTCGGGCAGGTTCCTCAAAGACACTTCGGATTTCCGAGAAGAAGGAGTGTACAGAGGCAGTGACGGGGTCATTGCGGTCCCAGAGCGGTGTGGCCCATGACAGGGCTTTTCCGGACAGAAGGCTGACTACGAAAGCCACCTTAGACCTTTCAGTGGGAAACAGGTCCGACATCATCTCCAGATGCAGGGAACATTGGGAAAGAAAGCCACGGCAAAACTTAGAGTCCCCATCAAATTTATCCGGCAAGGATAAGCGTATCCCAGGAGCGGCCACTCGCTGCGGAGGAGGTGCAGGAGCTGGCGGAGGAGATGACTGCTGAAGCTGTGGTAGTAACTGTTGTAGCATAACGGTCAGTTGAGACAGCTGTTGGCCTTGTTGCGCTATCTGTTGTGACTGCTGGGCGACCACCGTGGTGAGGTCAGCGACAACTGGCAGAGGAACTTCAGCGGGATCCATGGCCGGATCTACTGTCACGATGCCGGCTGGCAGGTAGTGGATCCTCTGTGCCAGAGAGGGATTGGCGTGGACCGTGCTAGTGGACCGGTTCTAAGCCACTACTGGTTTTCACCAGAGCCCGCCGCAAAGCGGGATGGTCTTGCTGCGGCGGTAGTGACCAGGTCGTATCCACTAGCAACGGCTCACCTCTCTGGCTGCTGAAGATAGGCGCGGTACAAGGGAGTAGGCAGAAGCAAGGTCGGACGTAGCAGAAGGTCGGGGCAGGCAGCAAGGATCGTAGTCAGGGGCAACGGCAGAAGGTCTGGAACACAGGCTAGGAACACACAAGGAACGCTTTCACTGGCACAATGGCAACAAGATCCGGCAAGGGAGTGCAGGGGAAGTGAGGTGATATAGGGAAGTGCACAGGTGAACACACTAATTGGAACCACTGCGCCAATCAGCGGCGCAGTGGCCCTTTAAATCGCAGAGACCCGGCGCGCGCGCGCCCTAGGGAGCGGGGCCGCGCGCGCCGGGACAGAACAGACGGAGAGCGAGTCAGGTAGGGGAGCCGGGGTGCGCATCGCGAGCGGGCGCTACCCGCATCGCGAATCGCATCCCGGCTGGCAGCGGAATCGCAGCGCCCCGGGTCAGAGGACGTGACCGGAGCGCTGCAGCGGGGAGAGTGAAGCGAGCGCTCCGGGGAGGAGCGGGGACCCGGAGCGCTCGGCGTAACACTCCTTCTCTTCGTATTCCTAATGCCTTTCACGTCTCTCTTCTTAAACCACTCATCATCAACCGTTTCTCTCCCAAACTTATTTCTCCTACTCCTGTCTCTGGTTCTTCGGACATCTTTTCCGTAAAGGAGATACTGGCCTCCAAAAAGGTCAGAGGAAAAACTTTTTTTCTGGTTGACTGGGAGGGCTGTGGTCCTGAAGAGAGATCCTGGGAACCTGAGGACAATATCCTAGATAAAAGTCTGGTCCTCAGGTTCTCAGGCTCTAAGATGAGGGGGAGACCCAAGGGGGGGGGGGTACTGTTACGCCGAGTGCTCCGGGTCCCCGCTCCTCCCCGGAGCGCTCGCAACATCCTCGCTACGGCAGCGCCCCGGTCAGATCCACTGACCGGGTGCGCTGCGATACCGCCTCCAGCCGGGATGCGATTCGCGATGCGGGTGGCGCCCGCTCGCGATGCGCACCCCGACTTCCGTACCTGACTCGCTCTCCGTCGGTCCTGTCCCGGCGCGCGCGGCCCCGCTCCCTAGGGCGCGCGCGCGCCGGGTCTCTGCGATTTAAAGGGCCACTGCGCCACTGATTGGCGCAGTGGTTCCAATTAGTGTGTTCACCTGTGCACTCCCTATGTATACCTCACTTCCCCTGCACTCCCTCGCCGGATCTTGTTGCCCTTGTGCCTAGTGAAAGCGTTCCCTTGTGTGTTCCTAGCCTGTGTTCCAGACCTCCTGCCATTGCCCCTGACTACGATCCTTGCTGCCTGCCCCGACCTTCTGCTACGTCCGACCTTGTCTTTGTCTACTCCCTTGTACCGCGCCTATCTTCAGCAGTCAGAGAGGTTGAGCCATTGCTAGTGGATACGACCTGGTTACTACCGCCGCAGCAAGACCATCCCGCTTTGCGGCGGGCTCTGGTGAACACCAGTAGTATCTTAGAACCGGTCCACTAGCACGGTCCACGCCAATCCCTCTCTGGCACAGAGGATCCACCTCCTGCCAGCCGGCATCGTGACATATACATCTAGTACTCTTATTATACAGTAAGAACATACAATACTTGTTACACTGTATCATATTACTCTTAGAAGTGACATTATACATCCCGGACTCATTATACAGTATGAACACACAGCACTTGTTACACTGTATTATATTACTCTTAGAAGTGACATTATACATCTAGGACTCTTATTATACAGTATGAACACACAATACTTGTTACACTGTATCATATTACTCTTAGAAATTACATTATACATCTAGAACTCTTCTTATACAGTATGAACACACAATACTTGTTACACTGTATCATATTACTCTTAGAAATGACATTATACATCTAGGACTCTTATTATACAGTATGAACACACAATACTTGTTACACTGTATCATATTACTCTTAGAAGTGACATTATACATCTAGGACTCTTATTATACAGTAAGAACACACAATACTTGTTACACTGTATCATATTACTCTTAGAAATGACATTATACATCTAGGACTCATTATTCAGTATGAACACACAGTACTTGTTACACTGTATCATATTAATCTTAGAGATGACATTATACATCTAGGACTCATTATACAGTATGAACACACAGTACTTGTTACACTGTATCATATTACTCTTAGAAATGACATTATACATCTAGGGCTCTTATTATACAGTATGAACACACAATACTTGTTACACTGTATCATATTACTCTTAGAAAGGGCATTATACATCTAGGATTCATTATTCAGTATGAACACACAATACTTGTTACACTGTATCATATTACTCTTAGAAATGGCATTATACATCTAGGACTCATTATTCAGTATGAACACACAATACTTGTTACACTGTATCATATTACTCTTAGAAATGACATTATACATCTAGGGCTCTTATTATACAGTATGAACACACAATACTTGTTACATTGTATCATATTAATCTTAGAAATGACATTATACATCTAGGACTCTTATTATACAGTATGAACACACAGTACTTGTTACACTGTATCATATTACTCTTAGAAATTACATTATACATCTAGGACTCTTATTATACAGTATGAACACTGTCACGATCCCGGCTGGTAGGAGGTGGATCCTCTGTGCCAGAGAGGGATTGGCGTGGACCGTGCTAGTGGACCGGTTCTAAGTCACTACTGGTGTTCACCAGAGCCCGCCGCAAAGCGGGATGGTCTTGCTGCGGCGGTAGTGACCAGGTCGTATCCACTAGCAACGGCTCAACCTCTCTGACTGCTGAAGATAGGCGCGGTACAAGGGAGTAGACAAAGCAAGGTCGGACGTAGCAGAAGGTCGGGGCAGGCAGCAAGAATCGTAGTCAATAAGGCAAGCAGGAGGTCAAGTACACGGTATGGATAAACACAGTAACGCTTTCACTAGGCTCTAAGGCAACAAGATCCGGCAAGGGAGTGCATGGGAGGAGATCAAATATAGTCTAGGAGCAGGTGGAAGCCAATTAAGCTAATTGGGCCAGGCACCAATCATTGGTGCACTGGCCCTTTAAGTCTCAGGGAGCTGGCGCGCGCGCGCCCTAGAGAGCGGAGCCGCGCGCGCCAGTACATGACAGCAGGGGACGGGAACGGGTAAGTGACCTGGGATGCGATTCGCGAGCGGGCGCGTCCCGCTGTGCGAATCGCATCCCCGACGGCCATGACAGTGCAGCGCTCCCGGTCAGCGGGACCGACCGGGGCGCTGCGGAGAGAGAGACGCCGTAAGCGCTCCGGGGAGGAGCGGGGACCCGGAGCGCTAGGCGTAACAGTACCCCCCCCCCTTAGGTCTCCCCTTCTCTTTGTCCGGTAACTGCCTCCCCTGGGATGAGGACACCGGGAAAGAAAGGAGGGTTTCCTCAACGGCAGGCAGTACAGCAGGAGTGGGAATGGGGAGGGAGGGCAGAGGGCGAGGCCTGGCACGGGGCAGTGTGACACCAGGACGGGGGCCATGGGGAGGCACCGAGGCTTGCCTGACTGGACTGGGAGGGGGGGAGAGGCACTTCTTATGGCAGGACGGCAGACCGGTTACAGTGGGAACCACAGGGTCACGGCAGGGAGTACTGGGAACCGGTTTAAGGCAGTCCTTGAAACAAGAGGAACCTCAGCTCTTGATCTCCCCTGTGGACCAATCCAGGGTTGGGGAATGGTGTTGAAGCCAGGGTAGTCCAAGGAAAATTTCGGAAGTGCAATTGGAGAGGACCAAAAACTCAATTTTTTCGTGATGAGGTCCGATGCACATTAGGAGGGGCTCCGTGCGGTAACGCACGGTGCAATCCAACCTGACTCCGTTGACCGCGGAAATGTAGAGTGGCTTGAAGAGACGGGTCACCGGGATGCGGAATTTATTCACCAAGGACTCACGAATAAAATTCCCAGAGGCACCAGAGTCCAGGCAGGCCACGGCTGAGAGGGAGGAGTTGGCTGAAGGGGAAATCCGCACGGGCACCGTGAGACGTGGAGAAGCCGGCTTAGAATCAAGAGACGCCACACCCACGAGAGCTGGGTGCGAGCGTGCGTTTCCCAGACGTGGAGGGCGGATAGGGCAATCCACCAAGTAATGTTCGGTACTGGCACAGTACAGACAAAGATTCTCTTCCCTACGGCGATTCCTCTCCTCCCGGGTCAGGCGAGACCGATCCACTTGCATGGCCTCCTCGGCGGGAGGCCTAGGCGTAGATTGCAACGGAGACTGTGGGAGAGGTGCCCAGAGATCTAAGTCTTTTTCCTGGCGGAGCTCTTGATGTCTCTCAGAAAAACGCATGTCAATGCGAGTGGCTAGATGAATGAGTTCGTGCAGGTTAGCAGGAGTTTCTCGTGCGGCCAGAACATCTTTAATGTTGCTGAATAGGCCTTTTTTAAAGGTCGCGCAGAGGGCCTCATTATTCCAGGATAGTTCAGAAGCAAGAGTACGGAATTGTATGGCGTACTCGCCAACGGAAGAATTACCCTGGACCAGGTTCAGCAGGGCAGTCTCAGCAGAAGAGGCTCGGGCAGGTTCCTCAAAGACACTTCGAATTTCCGAGAAGAAGGAGTGTACAGAGGCAGTGACGGGGTCATCGCGGTCCCAGAGCGGTGTGGCCCATGACAGGGCTTTTCCAGACAGAAGGCTGACTACGAAAGCCACCTTAGACCTTTCAGTAGGAAACTGGTCTGACATCATCTCCAAGTGCAGGGAACATTGCGAAAGAAAGCCACGGCAAAACTTAGAGTCCCCATCAAATTTGTCCGGCAGGGACAAGCGGAGGCTAGGAGTGGCCACTCGCTGCGGAAGAGGTGCAGGAGCTGGCGGAGGAGATGGTTGCTGCTGCTGTAGCTGAGACTGAAATTGCTGTAGCTGTGACTGAAGCTGCTGTAGCTGCGACTGGAGTTGCTGTGTCATGGTGGTCAAGTACGACAGCTGGTGATCTTGTTGGGCGATCTGTCGGGCTTGCTGGGCGACCAGTGTAGTGAGGTCGGCGACAACTGGCAGAGGAACTTCAGCGGGATCCATGGCCGGATCTACTGTCACGATCCCGGCTGGTAGGAGGTGGATCCTCTGTGCCAGAGAGGGATTGGCGTGGACCGTGCTAGTGGACCGGTTCTAAGTCACTACTGGTGTTCACCAGAGCCCGCCGCAAAGCGGGATGGTCTTGCTGCGGCGGTAGTGACCAGGTCGTATCCACTAGCAACGGCTCAACCTCTCTGACTGCTGAAGATAGGCGCGGTACAAGGGAGTAGACAAAGCAAGGTCGGACGTAGCAGAAGGTCGGGGCAGGCAGCAAGAATCGTAGTCAATAAGGCAAGCAGGAGGTCAAGTACACGGTATGGATAAACACAGTAACGCTTTCACTAGGCTCTAAGGCAACAAGATCCGGCAAGGGAGTGCATGGGAGGAGATCAGATATAGTCTGGGAGCAGGTGGAAGCCAATTAAGCTAATTGGGCCAGGCACCAATCATTGGTGCACTGGCCCTTTAAGTCTCAGGGAGCTGGCGCGCGCGCGCCCTAGAGAGCGGAGCCGCGCGCGCCAGCACATGACAGCAGGGGACGGGAACGGGTAAGTGACCTGGGATGCGATTCGCGAGCGGGCGCGTCCCGCTGTGCGAATCGCATCCCCGACGGCCATGACAGTGCAGCGCTCCCGGTCAGCGGGACCGACCGGGGCGCTGCGGAGAGAGAGACGCCGTAAGCGCTCCGGGGAGGAGCGGGGACCCGGAGCGCTAGGCGTAACAAACACACAATACTTGTTACACTGTATCATATTACTCTTAGAAATTACATTATACATCTAGGACTCTTATTATACAGTAAGAACACACAGTACTTGTTACACTGTATCATATTATTCTTAGAAGTGACATTATACATCTAGGACTCATTATACAGTATGAACACACAATACTTGTTACACTGTATCATATTACTCTTAGAAGTGACATTATACATCTAGGACTCTTATTATACAGTATGAACACACAATACTTGTTACACTGTATCATATTACTCTTAGAAATGACATTATACATCTAGGACTCATTATTCAGTATGAACACACAATACTTGTTACACTGTATCATATTACTCTTAGAAGTGACATTATACATCTAGGACTCTTATTATACAGTATGAACACACAATACTTGTTACACTGTATCATATTACTCTTAGAAATTACATAATACATCTAGGACTCTTATTATAGAGTAAGAACACACAGTACTTGTTACACTGTATCATATTACTCTTAGAAGTGACATTATACATCTAGGACTCTTATTATACAGTATGAACACACAGAACTTGTTACACTGTATCATATTACTCTTAGAAGTGACATTATACATCTAGGACTCTTATTATACAGTATGAACACACAGTACTTGTTACACTGTATCATATTACTCTTAGAAATTACATTATACATCTAGGACTCTTATTATACAGTATGAACACACAGTACTTGTTACACTGTATCATATTACTCTTAGAAATGACATTATACATCTAGGACTCTTATTATACAGTAAGAACACACAATACTTGTTACACTTTATCATATTACTCTTAGAAATGACATTATACATCTAGGACTCATTATACAGTATGAACACACAGTACTTGTTACACTGTATCATATTACTCTTAGAAATGACATTATACATCTAGGACTCTTATTATACAGTAAGAACACACAATACTTGTTACACTGTATCATATTACTCTTAGAAATTACATTATACATCTAGGGCTCTTATTATACAGTATGAACACACAATACTTGTTACACTGTATTATATTACTCTTAGAAGTGACATTATACATCTAGGACTCTTATTATACAGTATGAACACACAATACTTGTTACACTGTATCATATTACTCTTAGAAGTGACATTATACATCTAGGACTCTTATTATACAGTATGAACACACAATACTTGTTACAGTGTATCATATTACTCTTAGAAATTACATTATACATCTAGGACTCTTATTATACAGTAAGAACACACAGTACTTGTTACACTGTATCATATTACTCTTAGAAATGACATTATACATCTAGGACTCGTATTATACAGTAAGAACACACAATACTTGTTACACTGTATCACATTACTCTTAGAAATGGCATTATACATCTAGGACTCATTATTCAGTATGAACACACAATACTTGTTACACTGTATCATATTACTCTTAGAAATGACATTATACATCTAGGGCTCTTATTATACAGTATGAACACCCAATACTTGTTACATTGTATCATATTACTCTTAGAAATGACATTATACATCTAGGACTCTTATTATACAGTATGAACACACAATACTTGTTACACTGTATCATATTACTCTTAGAAATGACATTATACATCTAGGACTCATTATACAGTATGAACACACAATACTTGTTACACTGTATTATATTACTCTTAGGAAGTGACATTATACATCTTGGACTCATTATACAGTATGAACACACAGTACTTGTTACACTGTATCATATTACTCTTAGAAATGACATTATACATCTAGGGCTCTTATTATACAGTATGAACACACAATACTTGTTACATTGTATCATATTACTCTTAGAAATGACATTATACATCTAGGACTCTTATTATACAGTATGAACACACAGTACTTGTTACACTGTATCATATTACTCTTAGAAATTATATTATACATCTAGGACTCTTATTATACAGTATGAACACACAGTACTTGTTACACTGCATCATATTACTCTTAGAAGTGACATTATACATCTAGGACTCTTATTATACAGTAAGAACACACAGTACTTGTTACACTGTATCATATTCTTCTTAGAAGTGACATTATACATCTAGGACTCATTATACAGTATGAACACACAATACTTGTTACACTGTATCATATTACTCTTAGAAATGACATTATACATCTAGGACTCATTATACAGTATGAACACACAGAACTTGTTACACGGTATCATATTACTCTTAGAAATGACATTATACATCTAGGACTCTTATTATACAGTATGAACACACAGTACTTGTTACACTGTATCATATTACTCTTAGAAATTACATTATACATCTAGGACTCTTATTATACAGTATGAACACACAATACTTGTTACACTGTATCATATTACTCTTAGAAATGACATTATACATCTAGGACTCTTATTATACAGTAAGAACACACAATACTTGTTACACTGTATCATATTACTCTTAGAAATGGCATTATACATCTAGGGCTCTTATTATACAGTATGAACACACAAGACTTGTTACATTGTATCATATTACTCTTAGAAATTACATTATACATCTAGGACTCTTATTATACAGTATGAACACACAGTACTTGTTACACTGTATCATATTACTCTTGGAAATGACATTATACATCTAGGACTCTTATTATACAGTAAGAACACACAATACTTGTTACACTGTATCATATTACTCTTAGAAATGGCATTATACATCTAGGACTCATTATTCAGTATGAACACACAATACTTGTTACACTGTATCATATTACTCTTAGAAATGACATTATACATCTAGGGCTCTTATTATACAGTATGAACACACAATACTTGTTACATTGTATCATATTACTCTTAGAAATTACATTATACATCTAGGACTCTTATTATACAGTATGAACACACAATACTTGTTACACTGTATCATATTACTCTTAGAAATGACATTATACATCTTGGACTCATTATACAGTATGAACACACAGTACTTGTTACACTGTATCATATTACTCTTAGAAGTGACATTATACATCTAGGACTCATCATACAGTATGAACACACAATACTTGTTACACTGTATTATATTACTCTTAGAAATTACATTATACATCTAGGACTCTTATTATACAGTATGAACACACAGTACTTGTTACATTGTATCATATTACTCTTAGAAATTACATTATACATTTAGGACTCTTATTATACAGTATGAACACACAGTACTTGTTACACTGTATCATATTACTCTTAGAAATGACATTATACATCTAGGACTCTTATTATACAGTATGAACACACAATACTTGTTACACTGTGTTATATTACTCTTAGAAGTGACATTATACATCTAGGACTCTTATTATACAGTATGAACACACAGTACTTGTTACACTGTATCATATTACTCTTAGAAGTGACATTATCCATCTAGGACTCTTATTATACAGTATGAACACACAATACTTGTTACACTGTATCATATTACTCTTAGAAGTGACATTATACATCTAGGACTCTTATTCTACAGTATGAACACACAATACTTGTTACACTGTATCATATTACTCTTAGTAGTGACATTATACATCTAGGACTCATTATACATTATGAACACACAATACTTGTTACACTGTATCATATTATTCTTAGAAATAACATTATACATCTAGGACTCATTATACAGTATGAACACACAATACTTGTTACATTGTATCATATTACTCTTAGAAGTGACATTATACATCTCGGACTCATTATACAGTATGAACACACAGTACTTGTTACACTGTATCATATTTCTCTTAGAAGTGACATTATACATCTAGGACTCTTATTATACAGTATGAACAAACAATACTTGTTACACTGTATCATATTTCTCTTAGAAGTGACATTATACATCTCGGACTCATTATACAGTATGAACACACAGTACTTGTTACACTGTATCATATTACTCTTAGAAATGACATTATACATCTAGGATTCTTATTATACAGTATGAACACACAATACTTGTTACACTGTATCATATTACTCTTAGTAGTGACATTATACATCTAGGACTCATTATACATTATGAACACACAATACTTGTTACACTGTATCATATTATTCTTAGAAATGACATTATACATCTAGGACTCATTATACAGTATGAACACACAAGACTTGTTACATTGTATCATATTACTCTTAGAAGTGACATTATACATCTAGGACTCATTATACAGTATGAACACACAGTACTTGTTACACTGTATCATATTTCTCTTAGAAGTGACATTATAAATCTAGGACTCATTATTCAGTATGAACACACAGTACTTGTTACACTGTATCATATTAATCTTAGAAATGACATTATACATCTAGGACTCATTATGCATTATGAACACACAATACTTGTTACACTGTATCATATTACTCTTAGAAGTGACATTATACATCTAGGACTCATCATGCAGTATGAACACACAGTACTTGTTACACTGTATCATATTACTCTTAGAAGAGACATTATATATCTAGGACTCTTATTATACAGTAAGAACACACAGTACTTGTTACACTGTATCATAATACTCTTAGAAGTGAAATTATACATCTAGGACTCTTATTATACAGTAAGAACATACAATACTTGTTACACTGTATCATATTACTCTTAGAAGTGACATTATAAATCCCGGACTCATTATACAGTATGAACACACAGCACTTGTTACACTGTATTATATTACTCTTAGAAGTGACATTATTCATCTAGGACTCTTATTATACAGTATGAACACACAATACTTGTTACACTGTATCATATTACTCTTAGAAATTACATTATACATCTAGAACTCTTATTATACAGTATGAACACACAATACTTGTTACACTGTATCATATTATTCTTAGAAATGACATTATACATCTAGGACTCATTATACAGTATGAACACACAATACTTGTTACATTGTATCATATTACTCTTAGAAGTGACATTATACATCTAGGACTCATTATACATTATGAACACACAATACTTGTTACACTGTATCATATTATTCTTAGAAATGACATTATACATCTAGGACTCATTATACAGTATGAACACACAATACTTGTTACACTGTATCATATTACTCTTAGAAATGACATTATACATCTAGGACTCTTATTATACAGTATGAACACACAGTACTTGTTACACTGTATCATATTACTCTTAGAAATTACATTATACATCTAGGACTCATCATGCAGTATGAACACACAGCACTTGTTACACTGTATCATATTACTCTTAGAAGAGACATTATACATCTAGGACTCATCATGCAGTATGAACACACAGTACTTGTTACAATGTATCATATTACTCTTAGAAGAGACATTATATATCTAGGACTCTTATTATACAGTAAGAACACACAATACTTGTTACACTGTATCATATTACTCTTAGAAGTGACATTATACATCTAGGACTCTTATTATACAGTTTGAACACACAGTACTTGTTACACTGTATCATAATACTCTTAGAAGTGAAATTATACATCTAGGACTCTTATTATACAGTAAGAACATACAATACTTGTTACACTGTATCATATTACTCTTAGAAGTGACATTATAAATCCCGGACTCATTATACAGTATGAACACACAGCACTTGTTACACTGTATTATATTACTCTTAGAAGTGACATTATACATCTAGGACTCTTATTATACAGTATGAACACACAATACTTGTTACACTGTATCATATTACTCTTAGAAATTACATTATACATCTAGAACTCTTATTATACAGTATGAACACACAATACTGGTTACACTGTATCATATTACTCTTAGAAGTGACATTATACATCTAGGACTCTTATTATACAGTAAGAACACACAATACTTGTTACACTGTATTATATTACTCTTAGAAATGGCATTATACATCTAGGACTCATTATTCAGTATGAACATACAATACTTGTTACACTGTATCATATTAATCTTAGAAATGACATTATACATCTAGGACTCATTATACAGTATGAACACACAGTACTTGTTACACTGTATCATATTACTCTTAGAAATGACATTATACATCTAGGGCTCTTATTATACAGTATGAACACACAATACTTGTTACATTGTATCATATTACTCTTAGAAATTACATTATACATCTAGGACTCTTATTATACAGTATGAACACACAGTACTTTTTACACTGCATCATATTACTCTTAGAAATTACATTATACATCTAGGACTCTTATTATACAGTATGAACACACAATACTTGTTACACTGTATCATATTATTCTTAGAAGTGACATTATACATCTAGGACTCATTATAAAGTATGAACACACAGTACTTGTTACACTGTATCATATTACTCTTAGAAATGACATTATACATTTAGGACTCATTATTCAGTATGAACACACAGTACTTGTTACACTGTATCATATTACTCTTAGAAGTGACATTATACATCTAGGACTCTTATTATACAGTAAGAACACACAATACTTGTTACAGTGTATCATATTACTCTTAGAAATGGCATTATACATCTAGGACTCATTATTCAGTATGAACACACAATACTTGTTACACTGTATCATATTACTCTTAGAAATGACATTATACATCTAGGGCTCTTATTATACAGTATGAACACACAATACTTGTTACATTGTATCATATTACTCTTAGAAATTACATTATACATCTAGGACTCTTATTATACAGTATGAACACACAATACTTGTTACACTGTATCATATTACTCTTAGAAGTGACATTATACATCTAGGACTCATCATACAGTATGAACACACAATACTTGTTACACTGTATTATATTACTCTTAGAAGTGACATTATACATCTAGGACTCTTATTATACAGTATGAACACACAGTACTTGTTACATTGTATCATATTACTCTTAGAAATGACATTATACATCTAGGACTCTTATTATACAGTATGAACACACAATACTTGTTACACTGTGTTATATTACTCTTAGAAGTGACATTATACATCTAGAACTCTTATTATACAGTATGAACACACAATACTTGTTACACTGTATCATATTACTCTTAGTAGTGACATTATACATCTAGGACTCATTATACATTATGAACACACAATACTTGTTACACTGTATCATATTATTCTTAGAAATGACATTATACATCTAGGACTCATTATACAGTATGAACACACAATACTTGTTACATTGTATCATATTACTCTTAGAAGTGACATTATACATCTCGGACTCATTATACAGTATGAACACACAGTACTTGTTACACTGTATCATATTTCTCTTAGAAGTGACATTATACATCTAGGACTCTTATTATACAGTATGAACAAACAATACTTGTTACACTGTATCATATTTCTCTTAGAAGTGACATTATACATCTAGGACTCATTATGCAGTATGAACACACAATACTTGTTACACTGTATCATATTACTCTTAGAAATGACTTTATACATCTAGGATTCTTATTATACAGTATGAACACACAATACTTGTTACACTGTATCATATTACTCTTAGTAGTGACATTATACATCTAGGACTCATTATACATTATGAACACACAATACTTGTTACACTGTATCATAATATTCTTAGAAATGACATTATACATCTAGGACTCATTATACAGTATGAACACACAATACTTGTTACATTGTATCATATTACTCTTAGAAGTGACATTATACATCTAGGACTCATTATACAGTATGAACACACAGTACTTGTTACACTGTATCATATTTCTCTTAGAAGTGACATTATAAATCTAGGACTCATTATTCAGTATGAACACACAGTACTTGTTACACTGTATCATATTAATCTTAGAAATGACATTATACATCTAGGACTCATTATACAGTATGAACACACAGTACTTGTTACACTGTATCATATTACTCTTAGAAGAGACATTATATATCTAGGACTCTTATTATACAGTAAGAACACACAATACTTGTTACACTGTATCATATTACTCTTAGAAGTGACATTATACATCTAGGACTCTTATTATACAGTATGAACACACAGTACTTGTTACACTGTATCATAATACTCTTAGAAGTGAAATTATACATCTAGGACTCTTATTATACAGTATGAACACACAATACTTGTTACACTGTATCATATTACTCTTAGAAGTGACATTATACATCTAGGACTCTTATTATACAGTATGAACACACAATACTTGTTACACTGTATCATATTACTCTTAGAAATTACATTATACATCTAGAACTCTTATTATACAGTATGAACACACAATACTTGTTACACTGTATCATATTATTCTTAGAAATGACATTATACATCTAGGACTCATTATACAGTATGAACACACAATACTTGTTACATTGTATCATATTACTCTTAGAAGTGACATTATACATCTAGGACTCATTATACATTATGAACACACAATACTTGTTACACTGTATCATATTATTCTTAGAAATGACATTATACATCTAGGACTCATTATACAGTATGAACACACAATACTTTTTACACTGTATCATATTACTCTTAGAAATGACATTATACATCTAGGACTCTTATTATACAGTATGAACACACAGTACTTGTTACACTGTATCATATTACTCTTAGAAATTACATTATACATCTAGGACTCATCATGCAGTATGAACACACAGTACTTGTTACACTGTATCATATTACTCTTAGAAGAGACATTATACATCTAGAACTCATCATGCAGTATGAACACACAGTACTTGTTACACTGTATCATATTACTCTTAGAAGAGACATTATATATCTAGGACTCTTATTATACAGTAAGAACACACAATACTTGTTACACTGTATCATATTACTCTTAGAAGTGACATTATACATCTAGGACTCTTATTATACAGTATGAACACACAGTACTTGTTACACTGTATCATAATACTCTTAGAAGTGAAATTATACATCTAGGACTCTTATTATACAGTAAGAACATACAATACTTGTTACACTGTATCATATTACTCTTAGAAGTGACATTATAAATCCCGGACTCATTATACAGTATGAACACACAGCACTTGTTACACTGTATTATATTACTCTTAGAAGTGACATTATACATCTAGGACTCTTATTATACAGTATGAACACACAATACTTGTTACACTGTATCATATTACTCTTAGAAATTACATTATACATCTAGAACTCTTATTATACAGTATGAACACACAATACTTGTTACACTGTATCATATTACTCTTAGAAATGACATTATACATCTAGGACTCTTATTATAGAGTAAGAACACACAATACTGGTTACACTGTATCATATTACTCTTAGAAGTGACATTATACATCTAGGACTCTTATTATACAGTAAGAACACACAATACTTGTTACACTGTATTATATTACTCTTAGAAATGGCATTATACATCTAGGACTCATTATTCAGTATGAACATACAATACTTGTTACACTGTATCATCTTAATCTTAGAAATGACATTATACATCTAGGACTCATTATACAGTATGAACACACAGTACTTGTTACACTATATCATATTACTCTTAGAAATGACATTATACATCTAGGGCTCTTATTATACAGTATGAACACACAGTACTTGTTACACTGTATCATATTACTCTTAGAAGTGACATTATACATCTAGGGCTCTTATTATACAGTATGAACACACAATACTTGTTACATTGTATCATATTACTCTTAGAAATTACATTATACATCTAGGACTCTTATTATACAGTATGAACACACAGTACTTTTTACACTGCATCATATTACTCTTAGAAATTACATTATACATCTAGGACTCTTATTATACAGTATGAACACACAATATTTGTTACACTGTATCATATTACTCTTAGAAATGACATTATACATTTAGGACTCATTATTCAGTATGAACACACAGTACTTGTTACACTGTATCATATTACTCTTAGAAATGACATTATACATCTAGGACTCTTATTATACAGTATGAACACACAGTACTTGTTACACTGTATCATATTACTCTTAGAAATTACATTATACATCTAGGACTCTTATTATACAGTAAGAACACACAATACTTGTTACATTGTATCATATTACTCTGAGAAATGACATTATACATCTAGGACTCATTATTTAGTATGAACACACAATACTTGTTACACTGTATCATATTACTCTTAGAAATGACATTATACATCTAGGGCTCTTATTATACAGTATGAACACACAATACTTGTTACATTGTATCATATTACTCTTAGAAATGGCATTATACATCTAGAACTCTTATTATACAGTATGAACACACAATACTTGTTACACTGTATCATATTACTCTTAGAAATGACATTATACATCTAGGGCTCTTATTATACAGTATGAACACACAATACTTGTTACACTGTATCATATTACTCTTAGAAATGACATTATACATCTAGGACTCTTATTATACAGTAAGAACACACAATACTTGTTACACTTTATCATATTGCTCTTAGAAATGGCATTATACATCTAGGACTCATTATTCAGTATGAACACACAATACTTGTTACACTGTATCATATTACACTTAAAAGTGACATTATATATCTAGGACTCATTATACAGTATTAACACACAGTACTTGTTACACTGTATCATATTACTCTTAGAAATTACATTATACATCTAGAACTCATTATTCAGTATGAACACACAATACTTGTTACACTGTATCATATTACTCTTAGAAGAGACATTATACATCTAGGACTCCTATTATACAGTATGAACACACAGCACTTGTTACACTATCATATTACTCTTAGAAATTACATTATACATCTAGAACTCTTATTCTACAGTAAGAACACACATTACTTGTTACACTGTATCATATTACTCTTAGAAGTGACATTGTACATCTAGGACTCTTATTATACAGTATGAACACACAGGACTTGTTACACTGTATCATATTACTCTTAGAAGTGACATTATACATCTAGGACTCTTATTATACAGTATGAACACACAGTACTTGTTACACTGTATCATATTACTCTTAGAAGTGACATTATACATCTAGGACTCTTATTATACAGTATGAACACACAGTACTTGTTACACTGTATCATATTACTCTTAGAAGTGACATTATACATCCCGGACTCATTACACAGTATGAACACACAATACTTGTTACACTGTATCATATTACTCTTAGAAGTGACATTATACATCTAGGACTCTTATTATACAGTATGAACACACAATACTTGTTACACTGTATCATATTACTCTTAGAAGTGACATTATACATCTAGGACTCTTATTATACAGTATGAACACACAATACTTGTTACACTGTATCATATTACTCTTAGAAATGACATTATACATCTAGGACTCATTATACAGTATGAACACACAATACTTTTTACACTGTATCATATTACTCTTAGAAATGACATTATACATCTAGGACTCTTATTATACAGTATGAACACACAGTACTTGTTACACTGTATCATATTACTCTTAGAAATTACATTATACATCTAGGACTCATCATGCAGTATGAACACACAGTACTTGTTACACTGTATCATATTACTCTTAGAAGAGACATTATACATCTAGAACTCATCATGCAGTATGAACACACAGTACTTGTTACACTGTATCATATTACTCTTAGAAGAGACATTATATATCTAGGACTCTTATTATACAGTAAGAACACACAATACTTGTTACACTGTATCATATTACTCTTAGAAGTGACATTATACATCTAGGACTCTTATTATACAGTATGAACACACAGTACTCGTTACACTGTATCATAATACTCTTAGAAGTGAAATTATACATCTAGGACTCTTATTATACAGTAAGAACATACAATACTTGTTACACTGTATCATATTACTCTTAGAAGTGACATTATAAATCCCGGACTCATTATACAGTATGAACACACAGCACTTGTTACACTGTATTATATTACTCTTAGAAGTGACATTATACATCTAGGACTCTTATTATACAGTATGAACACACAATACTTGTTACACTGTATCATATTACTCTTAGAAATTACATTATACATCTAGAACTCTTATTATACAGTATGAACACACAATACTTGTTACACTGTATCATATTACTCTTAGAAATGACATTATACATCTAGGACTCTTATTATAGAGTAAGAACACACAATACTGGTTACACTGTATCATATTACTCTTAGAAGTGACATTATACATCTAGGACTCTTATTATACAGTAAGAACACACAATACTTGTTACACTGTATTATATTACTCTTAGAAATGGCATTATACATCTAGGACTCATTATTCAGTATGAACATACAATACTTGTTACACTGTATCATCTTAATCTTAGAAATGACATTATACATCTAGGACTCATTATACAGTATGAACACACAGTACTTGTTACACTATATCATATTACTCTTAGAAATGACATTATACATCTAGGGCTCTTATTATACAGTATGAACACACAGTACTTGTTACACTGTATCATATTACTCTTAGAAGTGACATTATACATCTAGGGCTCTTATTATACAGTATGAACACACAATACTTGTTACATTGTATCATATTACTCTTAGAAGTGACATTATACATCTAGGGCTCTTATTATACAGTATGAACACACAATACTTGTTACACTGCATCATATTACTCTTAGAAATTACATTATACATCTAGGACTCTTATTATACAGTATGAACACACAATATTTGTTACACTGTATCATATTACTCTTAGAAATGACATTATACATTTAGGACTCATTATTCAGTATGAACACACAGTACTTGTTACACTGTATCATATTACTCTTAGAAATGACATTATACATCTAGGACTCTTATTATACAGTATGAACACACAGTACTTGTTACACTGTATCATATTACTCTTAGAAATTACATTATACATCTAGGACTCTTATTATACAGTAAGAACACACAATACTTGTTACATTGTATCATATTACTCTGAGAAATGACATTATACATCTAGGACTCATTATTTAGTATGAACACACAATACTTGTTACACTGTATCATATTACTCTTAGAAATGACATTATACATCTAGGGCTCTTATTATACAGTATGAACACACAATACTTGTTACATTGTATCATATTACTCTTAGAAATGGCATTATACATCTAGGACTCTTATTATACAGTATGAACACACAATACTTGTTACACTGTATCATATTACTCTTAGAAATGACATTATACATCTAGGGCTCTTATTATACAGTATGAACACACAATACTTGTTACACTGTATCATATTACTCTTAGAAATGACATTATACATCTAGGACTCTTATTATACAATAAGAACACACAATACTTGTTACACTTTATCATATTGCTCTTAGAAATGGCATTATACATCTAGGACTCATTATTCAGTATGAACACACAATACTTGTTACACTGTATCATATTACACTTAAAAGTGACATTATATATCTAGGACTCATTATACAGTATTAACACACAGTACTTGTTACACTGTATCATATTACTCTTAGAAATTACATTATACATCTAGAACTCATTATTCAGTATGAACACACAATACTTGTTACACTGTATCATATTACTCTTAGAAGAGACATTATACATCTAGGACTCCTATTATACAGTATGAACACACAGCACTTGTTACACTATCATATTACTCTTAGAAATTACATTATACATCTAGAACTCTTATTCTACAGTAAGAACACACATTACTTGTTACACTGTATCATATTACTCTTAGAAGTGACATTGTACATCTAGGACTCTTATTATACAGTATGAACACACAGGACTTGTTACACTGTATCATATTACTCTTAGAAGTGACATTATACATCTAGGACTCTTATTATACAGTATGAACACACAGTACTTGTTACACTGTATCATATTACTCTTAGAAGTGACATTATACATCTAGGACTCTTATTATACAGTATGAACACACAATACTTGTTACACTGTATCATATTACTCTTAGAAATGACATTATACATCTAGGATTCTTATTATACAGTATGAACACACAGTACTTGTTACACTGTATCATATTACTCTTAGAAGTGACATTATACATCCCGGACTCATTACACAGTATGAACACACAATACTTGTTACACTGTATCATATTACTCTTAGAAGTGACATTATACATCTAGGACTCTTATTATACAGTATGAACACACAATACTTGTTACACTGTATCATATTACTCTTAGAAGTGACATTATACATCTAGGACTCTTATTATACAGTATGAACACACAATACTTGTTACACTGTATCATATTACTCTTAGAAATGACATTATACATCTAGGACTCTTATTATACAGTATGAACACACAATACTTGTTACACTGTATCATATTACTCTTAGAAATGACATTATACATCTAGGACTCATTATACAGTATGAACACACAATACTTGTTACACTGTATCATATTACTCTTAGAAATGACATTATACATCTACGACTCATTATTCAGTATGAACACACAGTACTTGTTACACTGTATCATATTACTCTTAGAAGTGACATTATACATCTAGGACTCTTATTATACAGTATGAACACACAATACTTGTTACACTGTATCATATTACTCTTAGAAGTGACATTATACATCTAGGACTCTTATTATACAGTATGAACACACAATACTTGTTACACTGTATCATATTACTCTTAGAAATGACATTATACATCTAGGACTCTTATTATACAGTATGAACACACAATACTTGTTACACTGTATCATATTACTCTTAGAAATGACATTATACATCTAGGACTCTTATTATACATTATGAACACACAGTACTTGTTACACTGTATCATATTACTCTTAGAAGTGACATTATACATCTAGGACTCTTATTATACAGTATGAACACACAATACTTGTTACACTGTATCATATTACTCTTAGAAGTGACATTATACATCTAGGACTCTTATTATACAGTAAGAACACACAGCACTTGTTACACTGTATCATATTACTCTTAGAAATTACATTATACATCTAGGACTCTTATTATACAGTATGAACACACAATACTTGTTACACTGTATCATATTACTCTTAGAAATGACATTATACATCTAGGACTCATTATACAATATGAACACACAATACTTGTTACACTGTATCATATTACTCTTAGAAATGACATTATACATCTACGACTCATTATTCAGTATGAACACACAGTACTTGTTACACTGTATCATATTACTCTTAGAAATGACATTATACATCTAGGGTTCTTATTATACAGTATGAACACACAATACTTGATACATTGTATCATATTACTCTTAGAAATTACATTATACATCTAGGACTCTTATTATACAGTATGAACACACAGTACTTGTTACACTGTATCATATTACTCTTAGAAATTACATTATACATCAAGGACTCTTATTATCCAGTAAGAACACACAATACTTGTTACACTGTATCATATTACTCTTAGAAATGACATTATACATCTAGGGCTCTTATTATACAGTATGAACACACAATACTTGTTACATTGTATCATATTACTCTTAGAAATTACATTATACATCTAGGACTCTTATGATACAGTATAAACACACAGTACTTGTTACACTGTATCATATTACTCTTAGAAATGACATTATACATCTAGGACTCTTATTATACAGTATGAACACACAGTACTTGTTACACTGTATCATATTACTCTTAGAAATTACATTATACATCTAGAACTCATTATTCAGTATGAACACACAATACTTGTTACACTGTATCATATTACTCTTAGAAGTGACATTATACATCTAGGACTCTTATTATACAGTATGAACACACAGTACTTGTTACACTGTATCATATTACTCTTAGAAGTGACATTATACATCTAGGACTCATTATACAGTATGAACACACAATACTTGTTACACTGTATCATATTACTCTTAGAAATGACATTATACATCTAGGACTCATTGTACAGTATGAACACACAATACTTGTTACACTGTATCATATTACTCTTAGAAGTGACATTATACATCTAGGACTCTTATTATACAGTATGAACACACAATACTTGTTACACTGTATCATATTACTCTTAGAAATGACATTATACATCTAGGACTCTTATTATACAGTATGAACACACAGTACTTGTTACACTGTATCATATTACTCTTAGAAGTGACATTATACATCCCGGACTCATTACACAGTATGAACACACAGCACTTGTTACACTGTATCATATTACTCTTAGAAATTACATTATACATCTAGGACTCTTATTATACAGTATGAACACACAATATTTGTTACACTGTATCATATTACTCTTAGAAATGACATTATACATCTAGGACTCATACAGTATGAACACACAATACTTGTTACACTGTATCATATTACTCTTAGAAATGACATTATACATCTAGGACTCATTATACAGTATGAACACACAATACTTGTTACACTGTATCATATTACTCTTAGAAATGACATTATACATCTAGGGCTCTTATTATACAGTATGAACACACAATACTTGATACATTGTATCATATTACTCTTAAAAAATACATTATACATCTAGGACTCTTATTATACAGTAAGAACACACAATACTTGTTACACTGTATCATATTACTCTTAGAAATGACATTATACATCTAGGACTCATTATTCACTATGAACACACAGTACTTGTTACACTGTATCATATTACTCTTAGAAATGACATTATACATCTAGGGCTCTTATTATACAGTATGAACACACAATACTTGTTACATTGTATCATATTACTCTTAGAAATTACATTATACATCTAGGACTCTTATTATACAGTATGAACACACAGTACTTGTTACACTGTATCATATTACTCTTAGAAGTGACATTAAACATCTAGGACTCATTATACAGCATGAACACACAATACTTGTTACACTGTATCATATTACTCTTAGAAATGGCATTATACATCTAGGATTCTTATTATACAGTAAGAACACACAGTACTTGTTACACTGTATCATATTACTCTTAGAAATTACATTATACATCTAGGACTCATTATTCAGTATGAACACACAGTACTTGTTACACTGTATCATATTACTCTTAGAAGTGACATTATACATCTAGGACTCATTATACAGTATGAACACACAATACTTATTACACTGTATCATATTACTCTTAGAAATGACATTATACATCTAGGACTCTTATTATACAGTATGAACACACAGCACTTGTTACACTGTATCATATTACTCTTAGAAATGACATTATACATCTAGGACTCTTATTATACAGTATGAACACACAATACTTGTTACACTGTATCATATTATTCTTAGAAATGACATTATACATCTAGGACTCATTATACAGTATGAACACACAGTACTTGTTACACTGTATCATATTACTCTTAGAAGTGACATTATACATCTAGGACTCATTATACAGTATGAACACACAATACTTGTTACATTGTATCATATTACTCTTAGAAGTGACATTATACATCTAGGACTCTTATTATACAGTATGAACACACAGTCCTTGTTACACTGTATCATATTACTCTTAGAAATTACATTATACATCTAGAACTCTTATTATACAGTATGAACACACAATACTTGTTACACTGTATCATATTACTCTTAGAAGTGACATTATACATCTAGGACTCTTATTATACAGTATGAACACACAATACTTGTTACATTGTATCATATTACTCTTAGAAATGACATTATACATCTAGGACTCTTATTATACAGTATGAACACACAGGACTTGTTACACTGTATCATATTACTCTTAGAAGTGACATTATAGATCCAGAACTCTTTTTATACAGTATGAACACACAATACTTGTTACACTGTATCATATTACTCTTAGAAGTGACATTATACATCTAGGACTCTTATTATACAGTATGAACACACAGTACTTGTTACACTGTATCATATTACTCTTAGAAATTACATTATACATCTAGAACTCATTATTCAGTATGAACACACAATACTTGTTACACTGTATCATATTACTCTTAGAAGTGACATTATACATCTAGGACTCTTATTATACAGTATGAACACACAGTACTTGTTACACTGTATCATATTACTCTTAGAAGTGACATTATACATCTAGGACTCATACAGTATGAACACACAGGACTTGTTACACTGTATCATATTACTCTTAGAAATGACATTATACATCTAGGACTCATTATACAGTATGAACACACAATACTTGTTACACTGTATCATATTACTCTTAGAAATGACATTATACATCTAGGGCTCTTATTATACAGTATGAACACACAATACTTGATACATTGTATCATATTACTCTTAAAAAATACATTATACATCTAGGACTCTTATTATACAGTAAGAACACACAATACTTGTTACACTGTATCATATTACTCTTAGAAATGACATTATACATCTAGGACTCATTATTCACTATGAACACACAGTACTTGTTACACTGTATCATATTACTCTTAGAAATGACATTATACATCTAGGGCTCTTATTATACAGTATGAACACACAATACTTGTTACATTGTATCATATTACTCTTAGAAATTACATTATACATCTAGGACTCTTATTATACAGTATGAACACACAGTACTTGTTACACTGTATCATATTACTCTTAGAAGTGACATTAAACATCTAGGACTCATTATACAGCATGAACACACAATATTTGTTACACTGTATCATATTACTCTTAGAAATGGCATTATACATCTAGGATTCTTATTATACAGTAAGAACACACAGTACTTGTTACACTGTATCATATTACTCTTAGAAATTACATTATACATCTAGGACTCTTATTATACAGTATGAACACACAGCACTTGTTACACTGTATCATATTACTCTTAGAAATGACATTATACATCTAGGACTCTTATTATACATTATGAACACACAATACTTGTTACACTGTATCATATTATTCTTAGAAATGACATTATACATCTAGGACTCATTATACAGTATGAACACACAGTACTTGTTACACTGTATCATATTACTCTTAGAAGTGACATTATACATCTAGGACTCATTATACAGTATGAACACACAATACTTGTTACATTGTATCATATTACTCTTAGAAGTGACATTATACATCTAGGACTCTTATTATACAGTATGAACACACAGTCCTTGTTACACTGTATCATATTACTCTTAGAAATTACATTATACATCTAGAACTCTTATTATACAGTATGAACACACAATACTTGTTACACTGTATCATATTACTCTTAGAAGTGACATTATACATCTAGGACTCTTATTATACAGTATGAACACACAATACTTGTTACATTGTATCATATTACTCTTAGAAATGACATTATACATCTAGGACTCTTATTATACAGTATGAACACACAGGACTTGTTACACTGTATCATATTACTCTTAGAAGCGACATTATAGATCCAGAACTCTTTTTATACAGTATGAACACACAATACTTGTTACACTGTATCATATTACTCTTAGAAGTGACATTATACATCTAGGACTCTTATTATACAGTATGAACACACAGTACTTGTTACACTGTATCATATTACTCTTAGAAATTACATTATACATCTAGAACTCATTATTCAGTATGAACACACAATACTTGTTACACTGTATCATATTACTCTTAGAAGTGACATTATACATCTAGGACTCTTATTATACAGTATGAACACACAGTACTTGTTACACTGTATCATATTACTCTTAGAAATTACATTATACATCTAGAACTCATTATTCAGTATGAACACACAATACTTGTTACACTGTATCATATTACTCTTAGAAGTGACATTATACATCTAGGACTCTTATTATACAGTATGAACACACAGTACTTGTTACACTGTATCATATTACTCTTAGAAGTGACATTATACATCTAGGACTCATACAGTATGAACACACAGGACTTGTTACACTGTATCATATTACTCTTAGAAATGACATTATACATCTAGGACTCATTATACAGTATGAACACACAATACTTGTTACACTGTATCATATTACTCTTAGAAATGACATTATACATCTAGGGCTCTTATTATACAGTATGAACACACAATACTTGATACATTGTATCATATTACTCTTAAAAAATACATTATACATCTAGGACTCTTATTATACAGTAAGAACACACAATACTTGTTACACTGTATCATATTACTCTTAGAAATGACATTATACATCTAGGACTCATTATTCACTATGAACACACAGTACTTGTTACACTGTATCATATTACTCTTAGAAATGACATTATACATCTAGGGCTCTTATTATACAGTATGAACACACAATACTTGTTACATTGTATCATATTACTCTTAGAAATTACATTATACATCTAGGACTCTTATTATACAGTATGAACACACAGTACTTGTTACACTGTATCATATTACTCTTAGAAGTGACATTAAACATCTAGGACTCATTATACAGCATGAACACACAATACTTGTTACACTGTATCATATTACTCTTAGAAATGGCATTATACATCTAGGATTCTTATTATACAGTAAGAACACACAGTACTTGTTACACTGTATCATATTACTCTTAGAAATTACATTATACATCTAGGACTCTTATTATACAGTATGAACACACAGCACTTGTTACAATGTATCATATTACTCTTAGAAATGACATTATACATCTAGGACTCTTATTATACAGTATGAACACACAATACTTGTTACACTGTATCATATTATTCTTAGAAATGACATTATACATCTAGGACTCATTATACAGTATGAACACACAGTACTTGTTACACTGTATCATATTACTCTTAGAAGTGACATTATACATCTAGGACTCATTATACAGTATGAACACACAATACTTGTTACATTGTATCATATTACTCTTAGAAGTGACATTATACATCTAGGACTCTTATTATACAGTATGAACACACAGTCCTTGTTACACTGTATCATATTACTCTTAGAAATTACATTATACATCTAGAACTCTTATTATACAGTATGAACACACAATACTTGTTACACTGTATCATATTACTCTTAGAAGTGACATTATACATCTAGGACTCTTATTATACAGTATGAACACACAATACTTGTTACATTGTATCATATTACTCTTAGAAATGACATTATACATCTAGGACTCTTATTATACAGTATGAACACACAGGACTTGTTACACTGTATCATATTACTCTTAGAAGTGACATTATAGATCCAGAACTCTTTTTATACAGTATGAACACACAATACTTGTTACACTGTATCATATTACTCTTAGAAGTGACATTATACATCTAGGACTCTTATTATACAGTATGAACACACAGTACTTGTTACACTGTATCATATTACTCTTAGAAATTACATTATACATCTAGAACTCATTATTCAGTATGAACACACAATACTTGTTACACTGTATCATATTACTCTTAGAAGTGACATTATACATCTAGGACTCTTATTATACAGTATGAACACACAGTACTTGTTACACTGTATCATATTACTCTTAGAAGTGACATTATACATCTAGGACTCATACAGTATGAACACACAGGACTTGTTACACTGTATCATATTACTCTTAGAAATGACATTATACATCTAGGACTCATTATACAGTATGAACACACAATACTTGTTACACTGTATCATATTACTCTTAGAAATGACATTATACATCTAGGGCTCTTATTATACAGTATGAACACACAATACTTGATACATTGTATCATATTACTCTTAAAAAATACATTATACATCTAGGACTCTTATTATACAGTAAGAACACACAATACTTGTTACACTGTATCATATTACTCTTAGAAATGACATTATACATCTAGGACTCATTATTCACTATGAACACACAGTACTTGTTACACTGTATCATATTACTCTTAGAAATGACATTATACATCTAGGGCTCTTATTATACAGTATGAACACACAATACTTGTTACATTGTATCATATTACTCTTAGAAATTACATTATACATCTAGGACTCTTATTATACAGTATGAACACACAGTACTTGTTACACTGTATCATATTACTCTTAGAAGTGACATTAAACATCTAGGACTCATTATACAGCATGAACACACAATACTTGTTACACTGTATCATATTACTCTTAGAAATGGCATTATACATCTAGGATTCTTATTATACAGTAAGAACACACAGTACTTGTTACACTGTATCATATTACTCTTAGAAATTACATTATACATCTAGGACTCTTATTATACAGTATGAACACACAGCACTTGTTACACTGTATCATATTACTCTTAGAAATTACATTATACATCTAGAACTCTTATTATACAGTATGAACACACAATACTTGTTACACTGTATCATATTACTCTTAGAAGTGACATTATACATCTAGGACTCTTATTATACAGTATGAACACACAATACTTGTTACATTGTATCATATTACTCTTAGAAATGACATTATACATCTAGGACTCTTATTATACAGTATGAACACACAGTACTTGTTACACTGTATCATATTACTCTTAGAAGTGACATTATAGATCCAGAACTCTTTTTATACAGTATGAACACACAATACTTGTTACACTGTATCATATTACTCTTAGAAGTGACATTATACATCTAGGACTCTTATTATACAGTATGAACACACAGTACTTGTTACACTGTATCATATTACTCTTAGAAATTACATTATACATCTAGAACTCATTATTCAGTATGAACACACAATACTTGTTACACTGTATCATATTACTCTTAGAAGTGACATTATACATCTAGGACTCTTATTATACAGTATGAACACACAGTACTTGTTACACTGTATCATATTACTCTTAGAAGTGACATTATACATCTAGGACTCATACAGTATGAACACACAGGACTTGTTACACTGTATCATATTACTCTTAGAAATGACATTATACATCTAGGACTCATTATACAGTATGAACACACAATACTTGTTACACTGTATCATATTACTCTTAGAAATGACATTATACATCTAGGGCTCTTATTATACAGTATGAACACACAATACTTGATACATTGTATCATATTACTCTTAAAAAATACATTATACATCTAGGACTCTTATTATACAGTAAGAACACACAATACTTGTTACACTGTATCATATTACTCTTAGAAATGACATTATACATCTAGGACTCATTATTCACTATGAACACACAGTACTTGTTACACTGTATCATATTACTCTTAGAAATGACATTATACATCTAGGGCTCTTATTATACAGTATGAACACACAATACTTGTTACATTGTATCATATTACTCTTAGAAATTACATTATACATCTAGGACTCTTATTATACAGTATGAACACACAGTACTTGTTACACTGTATCATATTACTCTTAGAAGTGACATTAAACATCTAGGACTCATTATACAGCATGAACACACAATATTTGTTACACTGTATCATATTACTCTTAGAAATGGCATTATACATCTAGGATTCTTATTATACAGTAAGAACACACAGTACTTGTTACACTGTATCATATTACTCTTAGAAATTACATTATACATCTAGGACTCTTATTATACAGTATGAACACACAGCACTTGTTACACTGTATCATATTACTCTTAGAAATGACATTATACATCTAGGACTCTTATTATACAGTATGAACACACAGTACTTGTTACACTGTATCATATTACTCTTAGAAGTGACATTATACATCTAGGACTCATTATACAGTATGAACACACAGAACTTGTTACACTGTATCATATTACTCTTAGAAATGACATTATACATCTAGGACTCATTATACAGTATGAACACACAGAACTTGTTACACTGTATCATATTACTCTTAGAAATGACATTATACATCTAGGACTCTTATTATACAGTATGAACACACAATACTTGTTACACTGTATCATATTATTCTTAGAAATGACATTATACATCTAGGACTCATTATACAGTATGAACACACAGTACTTGTTACACTGTATCATATTACTCTTAGAAGTGACATTATACATCTAGGACTCATTATACAGTATGAACACACAATACTTGTTACATTGTATCATATTACTCTTAGAAGTGACATTATACATCTAGGACTCTTATTATACAGTATGAACACACAGTCCTTGTTACACTGTATCATATTACTCTTAGAAATTACATTATACATCTAGAACTCTTATTATACAGTATGAACACACAATACTTGTTACACTGTATCATATTACTCTTAGAAGTGACATTATACATCTAGGACTCTTATTATACAGTATGAACACACAATACTTGTTACATTGTATCATATTACTCTTAGAAATGACATTATACATCTAGGACTCTTATTATACAGTATGAACACACAGGACTTGTTACACTGTATCATATTACTCTTAGAAGCGACATTATAGATCCAGAACTCTTTTTATACAGTATGAACACACAATACTTGTTACACTGTATCATATTACTCTTAGAAGTGACATTATACATCTAGGACTCTTATTATACAGTATGAACACACAGTACTTGTTACACTGTATCATATTACTCTTAGAAATTACATTATACATCTAGAACTCATTATTCAGTATGAACACACAATACTTGTTACACTGTATCATATTACTCTTAGAAGTGACATTATACATCTAGGACTCTTATTATACAGTATGAACACACAGTACTTGTTACACTGTATCATATTACTCTTAGAAATTACATTATACATCTAGAACTCATTATTCAGTATGAACACACAATACTTGTTACACTGTATCATATTACTCTTAGAAGTGACATTATACATCTAGGACTCTTATTATACAGTATGAACACACAGTACTTGTTACACTGTATCATATTACTCTTAGAAGTGACATTATACATCTAGGACTCATACAGTATGAACACACAGGACTTGTTACACTGTATCATATTACTCTTAGAAATGACATTATACATCTAGGACTCATTATACAGTATGAACACACAATACTTGTTACACTGTATCATATTACTCTTAGAAATGACATTATACATCTAGGGCTCTTATTATACAGTATGAACACACAATACTTGATACATTGTATCATATTACTCTTAAAAAATACATTATACATCTAGGACTCTTATTATACAGTAAGAACACACAATACTTGTTACACTGTATCATATTACTCTTAGAAATGACATTATACATCTAGGACTCATTATTCACTATGAACACACAGTACTTGTTACACTGTATCATATTACTCTTAGAAATGACATTATACATCTAGGGCTCTTATTATACAGTATGAACACACAATACTTGTTACATTGTATCATATTACTCTTAGAAATTACATTATACATCTAGGACTCTTATTATACAGTATGAACACACAGTACTTGTTACACTGTATCATATTACTCTTAGAAGTGACATTAAACATCTAGGACTCATTATACAGCATGAACACACAATACTTGTTACACTGTATCATATTACTCTTAGAAATGGCATTATACATCTAGGATTCTTATTATACAGTAAGAACACACAGTACTTGTTACACTGTATCATATTACTCTTAGAAATTACATTATACATCTAGGACTCTTATTATACAGTATGAACACACAGCACTTGTTACACTGTATCATATTACTCTTAGAAATGACATTATACATCTAGGACTCTTATTATACAGTATGAACACACAATACTTGTTACACTGTATCATATTATTCTTAGAAATGACATTATACATCTAGGACTCATTATACAGTATGAACACACAGTACTTGTTACACTGTATCATATTACTCTTAGAAGTGACATTATACATCTAGGACTCATTATACAGTATGAACACACAATACTTGTTACATTGTATCATATTACTCTTAGAAGTGACATTATACATCTAGGACTCTTATTATACAGTATGAACACACAGTCCTTGTTACACTGTATCATATTACTCTTAGAAATTACATTATACATCTAGAACTCTTATTATACAGTATGAACACACAATACTTGTTACACTGTATCATATTACTCTTAGAAGTGACATTATACATCTAGGACTCTTATTATACAGTATGAACACACAATACTTGTTACATTGTATCATATTACTCTTAGAAATGACATTATACATCTAGGACTCTTATTATACAGTATGAACACACAGGACTTGTTACACTGTATCATATTACTCTTAGAAGTGACATTATAGATCCAGAACTCTTTTTATACAGTATGAACACACAATACTTGTTACACTGTATCATATTACTCTTAGAAGTGACATTATACATCTAGGACTCTTATTATACAGTATGAACACACAGTACTTGTTACACTGTATCATATTACTCTTAGAAATTACATTATACATCTAGAACTCATTATTCAGTATGAACACACAATACTTGTTACACTGTATCATATTACTCTTAGAAGTGACATTATACATCTAGGACTCTTATTATACAGTATGAACACACAGTACTTGTTACACTGTATCATATTACTCTTAGAAGTGACATTATACATCTAGGACTCATACAGTATGAACACACAGGACTTGTTACACTGTATCATATTACTCTTAGAAATGACATTATACATCTAGGACTCATTATACAGTATGAACACACAATACTTGTTACACTGTATCATATTACTCTTAGAAATGACATTATACATCTAGGGCTCTTATTATACAGTATGAACACACAATACTTGATACATTGTATCATATTACTCTTAAAAAATACATTATACATCTAGGACTCTTATTATACAGTAAGAACACACAATACTTGTTACACTGTATCATATTACTCTTAGAAATGACATTATACATCTAGGACTCATTATTCACTATGAACACACAGTACTTGTTACACTGTATCATATTACTCTTAGAAATGACATTATACATCTAGGGCTCTTATTATACAGTATGAACACACAATACTTGTTACATTGTATCATATTACTCTTAGAAATTACATTATACATCTAGGACTCTTATTATACAGTATGAACACACAGTACTTGTTACACTGTATCATATTACTCTTAGAAGTGACATTAAACATCTAGGACTCATTATACAGCATGAACACACAATACTTGTTACACTGTATCATATTACTCTTAGAAATGGCATTATACATCTAGGATTCTTATTATACAGTAAGAACACACAGTACTTGTTACACTGTATCATATTACTCTTAGAAATTACATTATACATCTAGGACTCTTATTATACAGTATGAACACACAGCACTTGTTACACTGTATCATATTACTCTTAGAAATTACATTATACATCTAGAACTCTTATTATACAGTATGAACACACAATACTTGTTACACTGTATCATATTACTCTTAGAAGTGACATTATACATCTAGGACTCTTATTATACAGTATGAACACACAATACTTGTTACATTGTATCATATTACTCTTAGAAATGACATTATACATCTAGGACTCTTATTATACAGTATGAACACACAGTACTTGTTACACTGTATCATATTACTCTTAGAAATTACATTATACATCTAGAACTCATTATTCAGTATGAACACACAATACTTGTTACACTGTATCATATTACTCTTAGAAGTGACATTATACATCTAGGACTCTTATTATACAGTATGAACACACAGTACTTGTTACACTGTATCATATTACTCTTAGAAGTGACATTATACATCTAGGACTCTTATTATACAGTATGAACACACAATACTTGTTACACTGTATCATATTACTCTTAGAAGTGACATTATACATCTAGGACTCTTATTATACAGTATGAACACACAATACTTGTTACACTGTATCATATTACTCTTAGAAATGACATTATACATCTAGGACTCTTATTATACAGTATGAACACACAATACTTGTTACACTGTATCATATTACTCTTAGAAGTGACATTATACATCCCGGACTCATTACACAGTATGAACACACAATACTTGTTACATTGTATCATATTACTCTGAGAAATGACATTATACATCTAGGACTCATTATTCAGTATGAACACACAATACTTGTTACACTGTATCATATTACTCTTAGAAATTACATTATACATCTAGGACTCTTATTATACAGTATGAACACACAGTACTTGTTACACTGTATCATATTACTCTTAGAAATGACATTATACATCTAGGACTCATTATACAGTATGAACACACAATACTTGTTACACTGTATCATATTACTCTTAGAAGTGACATTATACATCTACGACTCATTATTCAGTATGAACACACAGTACTTGTTACACTGTATCATATTACTCTTAGAAATGATATTATACATCTAGGGCTCTTATTATACAGTATGAACACACAATACTTGATACATTGTATCATATTACTCTTAGAAATTACATTATACATCTAGGACTCTTATTATACAGTAAGAACACACAATACTTGTTACACTGTATCATATTACTCTTAGAAATTACATTATACATCAAGGACTCTTATTATACAGTAAGAACACACAGTACTTGTTACACTGTATCATATTACTCTTAGAAATGACATTATACATCTAGGACTCATTATACAGTATGAACACACAATACTTGTTACATTGTATCATATTACTCTTAGAAGTGACATTATACATCTAGGACTCTTATTATACAGTATGAACACACAGTACTTGTTACACTGTATCATATTACTCTTAGAAATTACATTATACATCTAGAACTCTTATTATACAGTATGAACACACAATACTTGTTACATTGTATCATATTACTCTTAGAAGTGACATTATACATCTAGGACTCTTATTATACAGTATGAACACACAATACTTGTTACATTGTATCATATTACTCTTAGAAATGACATTATACATCTAGGACTCTTATTATACAGTATGAACACACAGGACTTGTTACACTGTATCATATTACTCTTAGAAATGACATTATACATCCAGAACTCTTTTTATACAGTATGAACACACAATACTTGTTACACTGTATCATATTACTCTTAGAAGTGACATTATACATCTAGAACTTATTATACAGTATGAACACACAGTACTTGTTACACTGTATCATATTACTTTTAGAAGTGACATTATACATCTAGGACTTATTATACAGTATGAACACACAGCACTTGTTACACTGTATCATACTAGATGTAACGTTGTACTTTTCTTGCTGTTTCTTTCTAATCCTAAAGGTAACGGTGCACTTATTATACTGTATATGTTTGTGTAATATTCCTAGGGGTAACATTATACCACTAGGACCAGAGTATAACGTCTGAACCAACGCTGTACGTGTCACACTGTATTAAACTAATCCTAAAGGGAACACAGAATGTCACCCTGTTTTACAATATTATATTGTATTTTAGACGAATACAACATGTTTTTTCACACAATATTACACTATTTATGAAGCAATGTTCACACACTACATATTATCATGAAGATTAGGCCAGGTGCACATAATGTTTTGCACCCTGTTGAAATGTCCTGTTTTTCCATCCTTTAAAAAAAAAAAAAATATTATGTATTTTTTAACAGGTAACAACAGAAAGATTTCTAAATTCAACCTCATCTTTTTTGTTTTTGTTATTTTTTTGACAGGTTTGTTGGATCAGTCTGTTGAATTAATCAATTTATTTATTTGCCTTTTTTTTTGGAACTGATACAGTCAATTGCAGAAGTGTCCTACCTGGTACTGTCACGATTCGGCTTCCAGGTAGTGGATCCTCTGTGTCAGCGAGGGATTGGCGTGGACCGTGCTAGTGGACCGGTTCTAAGAGGCTACTGGTATTCACCAGAGCCCGCCGCAAAGCGGGATGGTCTTGCTGCGGCAGTAGCAACCAGGTCGTATCCACTAGCAACGGCTCAACCTCGCTGACTGCTGAGAAGGCGTGGGACAGAAGGACTAGGCAGAGGCAAGGTCAGACGTAGCAGAAGGTCGGGGGCAGGCGGCAAGGTTCGTAGTCAGGATGGATAGCAGAAGTTCAGGTAACACAGGCTTGGGACACACTAAACGCTTTCACTGGCACAAGGCAACAAGATCCGGCAAGGGAGTGCATGGGAGGAGGTCAGATAAAGGCAGGGAGCAGGTGGGAGCCAATTAAGCTAATTGGGCCAGGCACCAATCATTGGTGCACTGGCCCTTTAAGTCTCAGAGAGCTGGCGCGCGTGCGCCCTAGAGAGCGGAGCCGCGCGCGCCAGCACATGACAGCAGGGGACCGGGACGGGTAAGTGACCTGGGATGCGATTCGCGAGCGGGCGCGTCCCGCTGTGCGAATCGCATCCCCAACGGCCAAGACAGTGCAGCGCTCCCGGTCAGCGGGACTGACCGGGGCGCTGCAGGGAGAAAGACGCCGTGAGCGCTCCGGGGAGGAGCGGGGACCCGGAGCGCTAGGCGTAACAGTACCCCCCCCCCCTTAGGTCTCCCCTTCTCTTTGTCCGGTAACTGCCTCCCCTGGGATGAGGACACCGGGAAAGAATGGAGGGTTTCCTCAACGGCAGGCAGTACAGCAGGAGTGGGAATGGGGAGGGAGGGCAGAGGGCGAGGCCTGGCACGGGGCAGTGTGACACCAGGACGGGGGCCATGGGGAGGCACAGAGGCTTGCCTGACGGGACTGGGAGGGGGGGAGAGGCACTTCCTGTGGCAGGCAGAGTCCCAGTTCCTGATCTCTCCGGTGGTCCAATCAATGGTGGGGGAATGAAGCCGGAGCCAAGGCAGACCGAGGAGGACCTCAGAGGTACAGTTGGGGAGAATGAAGAACTCAATCCTCTCAAGGTGGGGTCCAATAGACATGAGGAGGGGCTCAGTGCGGTAACGCACGGTGCAGTCCAATCTGGCTCCGTTGACCGCGGAAATGTAGAGCGGCTTGACGAGACGGGTCACCGGGATGCTGAATTTATTAACAAACGACTCCAAAATAAAATTTCCAGAGGCACCGGAGTCCAAGCAGGCCACGGCTGAGAGGGAGGAGTTGGCTGAAGAAGAAATCCGCACGGGCACCGTGAGACGTGGAGGAGCAGACTTGGAACCAAGAGACGCCACACCCACGTGAGCTGGGTGCGTGCGTGCGTTTCCCAGGCGTGGAGGACGGATAGGGCAATCCACCAAGAAATGCTCGGTACTGGCACAGTAAAGACAGAGATTTTCTTCCCTACGGCGATTCCTCTCTTCCTGGGTCAGGCGAGACTTATCCACTTGCATGGCCTCCTCGGCGGGAGGCCCAGGCGTAGATTGCAACGGATACTGTGGGAGAGGTGCCCAGAGATCTAAGTCTTTTTCCTGGCGGAGCTCTTGGTGTCGCTCAGAAAAACGCATGTCAATGCGGGTAGCTAGATGGATGAGTTCTTGCAGATTGGCAGGAATCTCTCGTGCGGCCAGCACATCCTTGATGCGACTGGATAGGCCTTTTTTAAAGGTCGCGCAGAGAGCCTCGTTATTCCATGATAACTCGGAGGCAAGAGTACGAAATTGGATGGCGTACTCGCCCACTGAAGAATTACCCTGGACCAGGTTCAACAGGGCAGTCTCGGCAGAAGAAGCTCGGGCTGGCTCCTCGAAGACACTCCGGAGTTCAGCGAAGAAGGACTGGACTGTGGCTGTGGCAGGATCATTGCGGTCCCAGAGCGGTGTGGCCCAAGACAAGGCCTTTCCTGAAAGAAGGCTCACTACGAACGCCACCTTAGACCGTTCTGAAGGAAACAAGTCCGACAACATCTCCATATGCAGGGAACACTGAGACAAAAATCCACGGCAGAGTTTAGAGTCCCCATCAAATTTGTCCGGCAGGGACAAGCGGAGGTTAGGAGCGGCCACTCGCTGCGGAGGAGGTGCAGGAGCTGGCGGAGGAGATGGTTGCTGCTGTAGCAGAGGCAGAAGTTGCTGTAACATGGCGGTCAACTGCGACAGCTGCTGTCCTTGTTGGGCAATCTGCTGCGATTGCTGAGCGACCACCGTGGGAAGATCAGCGAGACTTGGCAGCGGCACCTCAGCGGGATCCATGGCCGGATCTACTGTCACGATTCGGCTTCCAGGTAGTGGATCCTCTGTGTCAGCGAGGGATTGGCGTGGACCGTGCTAGTGGACCGGTTCTAAGAGGCTACTGGTATTCACCAGAGCCCGCCGCAAAGCGGGATGGTCTTGCTGCGGCAGTAGCAACCAGGTCGTATCCACTAGCAACGGCTCAACCTCGCTGACTGCTGAGAAGGCGTGGGACAGAAGGACTAGGCAGAGGCAAGGTCAGACGTAGCAGAAGGTCGGGGGCAGGCGGCAAGGTTCGTAGTCAGGATGGATAGCAGAAGTTCAGGTAACACAGGCTTGGGACACACTAAACGCTTTCACTGGCACAAGGCAACAAGATCCGGCAAGGGAGTGCATGGGAGGAGGTCAGATAAAGGCAGGGAGCAGGTGGGAGCCAATTAAGCTAATTGGGCCAGGCACCAATCATTGGTGCACTGGCCCTTTAAGTCTCAGAGAGCTGGCGCGCGTGCGCCCTAGAGAGCGGAGCCGCGCGCGCCAGCACATGACAGCAGGGGACCGGGACGGGTAAGTGACCTGGGATGCGATTCGCGAGCGGGCGCGTCCCGCTGTGCGAATCGCATCCCCAACGGCCAAGACAGTGCAGCGCTCCCGGTCAGCGGGACTGACCGGGGCGCTGCAGGGAGAAAGACGCCGTGAGCGCTCCGGGGAGGAGCGGGGACCCGGAGCGCTAGGCGTAACAGGTACAGTGATCCCTCAACTTACAATGGCCTCAACATACAATAGTTTCAACATACAATGGGCTTTTCTGGACCATTGTAAGTTGAAACCAGACTCAACATACAATGCTACTGTGATCTAGATCTGTGAAACATGTCAATGGCTGGAAGAACTGACCAATCAGAATGGACATTCACTGGTAAAACCCCTGTATTACTGAAGCGTATGCACTGACTGGTGTCTGGTAGCGCCCCCTACAGTACAGGGAGGCATTACATGTTCTGTACTCTTTACCTGTATTACTGAAGTGTATGCACTGACTGGTGTCTGGTAGCGCCCCCTACAGTACAGGGAGGTATTACATGTTCTGTACACTTTACCTGTATTACTGAAGTGTATGCACTGACTGTTGTCTGGTAGCGCCCCCTACAGTACAGGGAGGTATTACATGTTCTGTACTCTTTACCTGTATTACTGAAGTGTATGCACTGACTGGTGTCTGGTAGCGCCCCCTACAGTACAGGGAGGTATTACATGTTCCGTACTCTTTACCTGTATTACTGAAGCGTATGCACTGACTGTTGTCTGGTAGCACCCCCTACAGTACAGGGAGGTATTACATGTTCTGTACTCTTTACCTGTATTACTGAAGTGTATGCACTGACTGGTGTCTGGTAGCGCCTCCTACAGTACAGGGAGGTATTACATGTTCTGTACACTTTACCTGTATTATTGAAGTGTATGCACTGACTGGTGTCTGGTAGCGCCCCCTACAGTACAGGGAGGTATTACATGTTCTGTACTCTTTACCTGTATTACTGAAGTGTATGCACTGCCTGGTGTCTGGTAGCGCCCCCTACAGTACATGGAGGTATTACATGTTCTGTACTCTTTACCTTTACCAGGGGGTTACCTGCTCCTTTGGACACCAGATGAGGGCGGCTCCATGTTACTTTTTTTAGGACACTGTGTGTACTGTACAGGACCCCAAAGAAGCTCCTGTCCTCTATATAGACCAGTGTTTACCAAGCAGGGTGCCCCCAGCTGTTGCAAAACTACAACTCCCAGCATGCCCGGGCATGCTGGGAGTTGTAGTTTTGCAACAGCTGGAGGCTCCATGCTTGGGAAGCACTGACATAGACAGTGATTACAGCTCCCAGCAGATCTTTCTTACTCTTATATGTAAGGATTGGCTTTATCTATATTAGTTATCTACTTATTTTTCTTTTAATCCTCACTTTTTCCTATTTTTGGATGACATTTTGGTGACTTCAGAACCAATTACCAGGTTTCCATAGAGTTCTGGTCTCAACATACAATGGTTTCAACATACAATGGTCAGGTATTATACTACTATGGAGCAGGTGCACCAGTAGCAAAAATGTATATGCATCCATCTCAGTGAGTTGTGCTACACTACAGACTCATTCACACTACATTCGGGATTCGGAACTTCCACGGCGGAACATCCGTAGTGTGAACGATGAAGCAGAATCCCAATGAAAACAATGCGAAATTCCACAGGGAAAATATGTAGTGTGAATGGGCCATATAACTTTCCAGGCAATTAAAGAGTTATGTGTAACTCTGTTGAAGGTTCGACTTAGTTCACACCACAGTTTTGCATCCTGTTGAAAAGTTCTGTTTTGTTCTGTTGCTTTTTTATTTTTTATTTTATTTTTTTTTTTTTTGCCAAACATACCAAAAATTATGCAGGTTTCTTTTTTTCTCTTCTTTATAAGAACATGATGCGGATGGATCCTGTTTTTTTAGAATATAAAAGTCAAAGTCAACAGAATACAAAAAATAATTGCATTCTATTTAAGGGTTTATTCACATGTAAAATATCTAGTAAATTAGTTTACATAGAAATCTGTAGCATAAAATCTGCAGCTTCAAGTCCTGTGCATCAACTGTGCCCAGGATACTGTACATGTATTTTGCTGCATATTTTCTGCAGATAGTTTTGCTACCCATTGAATTTATTGGGTTGTTGTTGTAGTTTTGCAACAACTAGAGGCACACTGGTTAGGAAACACTGGGCTATACCATGGGTATACCCCATTCACATGCATTGAATGTCAGCAAATTATGTAACCTAATGTAACCATGTCCTTATGTATCATACTGAGGCTTAAAAAAATGCCAGAAAAAAAAACGCCACGGCATTTTCCTGTGTTTGCCGTTTTCTTCTTGCGTTTTTTTTCTGGCGTTTTTGCCTTTAAGAGGAAATTGCATTTTTTTTTTTGCCCCTTTGTCATTTTTTCTAAATTTGTTAGGTGCCAAAAAAAAAAAAAAAGGATGCAGTAGGGATGGAAAAAATGTATTCAATGAAATGTATATATTTTTTTATAACAAAATTTGAATTAATTTTTAAACAGGGATCAATTTATGTGGGCAGGCAGGAAACTAAAAACGTAGACACGACAACAATAAAAATGTAGAAAGGGGACATTTAAATGTAAAAATAATATATTTTTTAAAATGTATTTTGTTAAACTTTTTATTAGTAATGTCTTTTAATAATGTGTTTAATAAAGTGTTTGTGTGTTTTTAACTTTTTTTAATTTTTTTTCTGTATTTTTTAAATTTTTTCGGTACCACAGTGGTCCCTCAACATACGATGGTAATCCGTTCCAAATGGACCATCATTTGTTGAAACCATCGTATGTTGAGGGATCCGTGCAATGTAAAGTATAGGACAGTGGTCTACAAACTGCGGACCTCCAGGTGTTGCAAAACTACAACACCCAGCATGCTGGGAGTTGTAGTTTTGCAACATCTGGAGGTCCGCAAGTTGAAGACCACTGGTATTGGAGGTTATACTCACGTGTCCCCGCCGCTCCGGACCGTCACCACTCGTCACCACTGCCCTGGATGTCGCCTTCCATCGCTGTCGCCGTGTCCCCGACGCTCCGGCAAGGCCTCTGCTTCCCCGGCATCCTCGCTCTCCGTCGCCGCCATCACGTCACTACGCACGCCGCTCCTATTGGATGACGGGACGGCGTGCTCAGCGATGTGATTATGACGATGGAGAGCACCGACGATGCAGGGGATCCCGAAGAGGACGCGCCGGAGCCCCGAGAACAGGTAAGTGATCGTCAGCGGACCAAACGGGGCACCGTAAACGGCTATTCGGTGGCAGCTGAAGCAGTCTGCGCTGCCGGATAGCCGTTTATGCGATGGCCCCGACATACAAAAGCATCGTATGTTGATGCTGCCTTCAACATGCGATGGTCTCTGAGAGTGATCGTATGCTGAAATGATCGTATGTCGGGGCCATCGTAGGTCGGGGGGTCACTGTACTACTACTACCAGCATGAAACACACTGTTGCATGCTGGGAGTAGTAGTACCTATACTAATAGACAGATCGCCCCGGGTGACAGATGCGATCGACCTTTATATAGCAGAGATGCAGAGGACTTAATCCTGCGCTCGCATCTCTGCTCTATACTCCAGCCGGCCGGTGATGTGAATAGAATTCACACCACTGATTCATATTTTCCGCCCAGAGTGGTGATTGGCCGGATGGTGGTAACCAATCACCGCTCTCAGCGAGAAATATGAATGAGTGATATGAATTCTATTTACATCACTGGCCGGCCGGAGTGTAGTGCAGAGATGTGGAGGGAAGGAGAAAGCCGCTCCGCATCTCAGAAGGATGAAGGATGATCGCAGCGGGTGTCAGAATACCGGGCATCACTGCCATCATGAAGTTATATTGTATATGGCATTAATTCTACATATAATGGTGTATTCATCAAACATTAGTAATGTCACATTGTATCATATTCTTTGCAAAGGTATCAATTGTATTGTATTGTTTTTATAAGTAAAAATGAAACCATAATTTGTAACATACTTAGCGGTAATGTAGTATAGTAGTGCAATAGGGGACACCGTCGTATTTTGATGCCAGTGTGATCACTGGGATTTAACACATACTAGTATTTGGTTCATACTATAGAAGATGATGAAAAAGAACCATGTACTATATACAGTACTTTTCACATACATCCATGATTTCCATTGAAAGGTTGGTAAAAATACAATAAAAATAAATAAATAAAATAAACAATAAATCAATAAACAATAAATATATAAAGGGGTATTACAGACTTGCGTTTTCATGAATGAGCATTACAGGGCATAAGGTCACTGGTGGAGCTAATCCATAGCCCAGGCCAGGATGACCCTTTGAAACAGACAAAACGCTGTGGATATAACATTTTGGTGGGTGACTTTTCCTTGGTGGACTTGGTGAGGACAAGCACACAGGTCCTGCTGTGACACAATGAGGTAGCAGTTGCTCGCATCCCTTTAATGTGTTTGATCCCATTGGTCCCTCTGGCTGCTGTGCACTTTGATCCCATTTAGATATTTTTTTGTCATTCCTCTTTTATATTGTCTTGTTGCTGTCCCCCCCTCCTTTCACCTCTCTCACAGTTGGATGCTGGACACACAGATTAGATGCAGGGAAAACAAAAGGGACTATGGATTCCTCCTGCTCTCTGCCAGATCTCCATGTGCTGGACTTCCAGAAGAGGGGGTAGGCCTGCGGGGGATTTTCAATACACACAAAAGTGTTTTCACCCCCTGTTTGTGTTGGTGTTTTTTCCCTGCCTTGATATGTGCATTCTGCCCCCAGCCCTGTGGAGAGGGATGAAAAGCCCCTTTGCTATTCCCACACATTGGCCCTTCATGAGTAGAGGTAAGGAGAGGTCAGTGCCCAGGCAGGGGTTTAGTGTCCACACTAGGGGGGTGCTACAGTCATTGGCACATCATACAACCCTATCATCAAAAACATTTTCGGAGGGTAATGGCCAATAATAAAACAGATTGTTTTAGTTCATCACATCTAATCATGTATATGCTCAACATCTAGTTCAATGGTCTCCAACCTCTAGCTTTCCAGTATACTACTACTCCCAGTATGTCAGGGAAGCATCAAGAATGTCTTAGAGAGCTTTTGAAGGCAGCAAAAATGCCATATTTTAGTATTACGCCCACAGACCAGAACCATGTTCTACTTGCTACACATATAGGGGGAGATTTATCAACACCTGTCAAGAGGAAAAGTTGCCCAGTTGCCCATAGCAACCAATCAGATCATTTCTTTCATTTTTAACAAGGGCTCTGCAAAATAAAAGAAGCGCTCTGATTGGTTGCTATGGGCAACTCAGCACTTTTTCCTCTGGACAGGTTTTTATAAATCTCCCCCACAATACCTATAATGTACATGGAAACCTTTCAGAAGAATTTAAACCTGTGATACCCAACCTCTGGCCCTCTAGTCCAGGCACAGGCAACCTTCGGCACTGCAGATGTTTTGGACTACATCTCCCATTATGCTCTTACAGTGAAAATGCTGAAAAAGCATCATGGGAAATGTGGTCCAAAACATCTGCAGAGCCGAAGGTTGCCTATGCCTGCTCTAGTCCTTGCAAAACTACATCTCCCTGCATGTCCTGACAGTCTGTAGGTATCATTGATTTGGTACCAGCGCCCCGTGGAATCCCATCATTGTTTGGAGGATTATCTGTTTCATTATGGTGAGTTGAGGACCTTTGCAGTCGAACCATTAAAAGTCTAATTCCTAGGAAACACCCAACAATCTTGAGAAATAGAAATTTCGATTTTTAAAGGAAAGTGATTACAAAAATGTGGTCAAAGCCAATTCAACTAATGGAGCCTTGAAATTTTGAGGTAAAATTAAGAGAGGAAGATATAGTTCAAAAGTGGTTCAAATGATAACTGGAGCTGTTACGCTCATTTCAAAAAGAGCAAAAGAAAAATGAAAGCTACAGAATGGACAATTGCTGCAGCTTTCTCTTGCAACAATGGTGATAAATCTTCTCTATTTCATGGAAATTCTTACCCAGTCTTTTGCTTTCTAATGACTAATGTCCTAGATTCCCATAGAGAAATTGTACGACTTTGTCTAATAGACGAAAAAAATTGTCAAATAGACTATCCCCAAGAGATTAAGGTGCTGCTTCCCAGTTACAGACATTCCTCCGCATCAGACCACAAGTAAGTATTGAGGATATGCATTACGTAAAACTTAACTTTTAATAATATTCTTAGGATAAAATATATGTACTCACATTTTTTTTTACATCAAACAAAAGAAAAGGTGTGCAAAAAACATCATGTGCCACCTACACCACCAAGTATTGATGTGATCCAAAGACCTCTAAAAGGTGGAAGGGAAAAACGTATGGTCCATTGTAACCGGTGGGGGTAAAAACTTCCCCTGTAAGGCTCTACTCTCACATTATTAATTCCTTTCTTGGCAAGTGTTACTCGCCCTAAAATGGGCAGCCCCACACAGGAACCTCTCCCTATTTCCCCCTACAAACACTGCACTCAGCCGTATAGGGGAACCGTATTTAATGCATGTCTATGAGCCGACCGGAGTGAACCGCAGCCTCCGGTCAGCTGCGTTTTCGGCCGTATGCGGTTTCCCGACTGCAGGCAAAAACGTGGTCGACCGCGTGGTCACTCCAGTCGGCTCATAGACATGCTTAAATACGGTTCCCCTATATGGCTGAGTGCGGGCGGCGCGATTAAGCCCCGCCCCCCCTCCTCCCAGCCGACAATAATAAAAATTTTGTGTGTGTGAGTTTTTCACTTTTTTCTTCTTCATTTCTTACATTTTTTTAGGTAGTATTAGTACTCCCAAAATGGAACACACTGTGGGTGTCAGGAGTGACATCCGCTGTGATCTTTCCTTAACTGCAGGTACTACTACTCCCAACATGGAGCACACTCTGCTCCATACTGGGAGCTGTATTACCTGCATTAATAGACAGATCGCAACAGGTGTCAGAAGTTACACTCACTGCGATCTGTCTATTAATGCAGATACTACAGCTCCCATCATGGCGCAGAGCGTGCTCCATGTTGGGAGTAGTAGTACCTGCAAGTAAGAACAGATCACAGCGGGTGTAACTCCTGACATCCGCTGTGATCGTCCTATCTATTGCAGAGATGCGGAACGGCTCTATACAGTGCTCGCATCTCTGCTCTGTACTCCGGCCAGTGATATGAATAGAACATCACTCATCCATATTTCCTGCAGAGAGCTGTGATCGGCTGCAACCATCCGGCCAATCTTCACTGAGGTCTTTTTTCAATCTTATGAACTATGTTACTATGTTACCCCAACCAATTACAATGGACCATACATTGTTCCCTTCCACCTTTTAGATGTCTTTGCATCACATCAATACTCAGTGGTGTAGGTGGCACATGGTGTTTTTTGCATACCTTTTTGTTTGATTTAACAAAAAATGTGGGTCCATATATTTTATCCTAAGCATATTATTAAAAGTTAAGTTATACGTAATGCATATCCTCAATACCTACTTGTGCACACCAACACTAGTACAAAAGAGACCGTTTTCTTCTGCCTACCTGCCTCAGCTACTATTCTGATCCTGCCACCCGCCTGATGCCACACATCTGATGCCAAGTTCTCCTTTTTTCACCCACCTTCATCACCAGGTACTGGTGTTGCCACCCCTCTGCACCACTCTGTCACTGGGTCACTTTCAGGACTCCTGATGCAGCTGCTGCCACCTCCAGGCTGTCTCATTCTGCCACCATATGTTCTCCTCATGCTGATGCCACCTCCAGGATATCTCATTCTGCCACCATATGTTCTCCTCATGCTGCTGCCACCTCCACGTTTTGTCATCCAGCCACTATATGGTCTCCTCATGTTGCTGCCACCTCCATGCTGTGTCATCCAGTCTCTATATGGTCTCCTCATGTTGCCGCCACCTCCATGCTGTGTCATTCAGCCACTATATGGTCTCCTCATGCTTCTGCCACCTCCATGCTGTGTCATTCAACGACTATATGTTCTCCTCATGCTGCCTCAAACTCCAGGCTGTGTCATTCAGCCACCATATGCTGCTGCAAACTCCAGGCTGTGTCATTCAGCCACTTTGTGGTCTCCTCATGCTGCCGCCACCTCCACGGTGTGTCATCCAGCCACTATATGGTCTCCTCATGTTGCCGCTACCTCCATGCTGTGTCATTCAGCCACTATATGGTCTCCTCATGCTGCTACAAACTCCAGGCTGTGTCATTTAGCCACTATATGCTGCCGCCAAGTCAAGGCTGTGTCATTCAGCCACTATGTGGTCTCCTCATGGTGCCGCCAACTCCAGGCTGTGTCATTCAGCCACTATATGTTCTCTTCATGCAGCCGCCACTTCCACGCTGTGTCATTCAGCCACTATGTGTTCTCCTCATGCTGCCGCCAACTCCAGGCTGTGTCATTCAGCCACTACATGGTCTCCTCATACTGCCACTACCTCCACGTTGTGTCATTCAGCCACTATATGTTCTCCTCATGATGCCGCATACTCCAAGCTGTGTCATTCAGCCACTATATGCTGCCGCCAACTCCAGGCTGTGTCATTCAGCCACTATGTGGTCTCCTCAAGCTGCTGCCAACTCCAGGCTGTGTCATTCAGCCACTATATGTTCTCCTCATGCTGCTGCCACCTCCACGCTGTGTCATTCAGCCCCTAAATGGTCTCCTCATGCTGCCGCCACCTCCACGCTGTGTCATTCAGCCATTACATGGTCTCCGCTTACTGATGCCACCTCCAGGCTCTGTCATTGTGCCACTCTGCGACAGTGATTCTAATAGTGATGCCACTGATCTGCATGTCATACTGAATAACAGTATTATGTCACTTACCCAGCACAAACCTTATGCATGATACAGCAAGACAAAGTGCTCTACACCCCTATTGAGGCTCTCTGTAGGCCAGAAATAGCCAAATTGCCAAATAAAACTTAAAAAAAAATTGCTCATCTCTAATCATAGCTGGACTGCACCATTCACATTGACCATATCAGTAAACTGCAGTGGACTTCCACTCATGGTTTTGACAAAACTACAACTCCCAACCTACTCAGGCTACATGTAGTTGTTACAATGTGCTGAGAATTTTAGCTTTACCACATCTAGGGAAGCACAAGTTGTTGACCACTACTATAGAAGAACAGACACTGAGTATAAATCTTTGAGCTGTCACAACATCAATCATGGCAGGCCATCCAGAAGCCTTTGGGGTATTCAAATTGTATGACTGGCCATTAAGCTCTAATTATCACCTCTCATTCCAAACTGGGATGGTTTTATGAACCCGCTCATTGGTTGACTCCATTGCAAGATGCTTTTGTTTTTTTGAGCACACAATGGGACGAGGCAGAATCATTAAAAAGTCATAGATCAGCCACTGAAATGGTGTAAGGTGACAGTAACCTGTCTGTCACGCCTGCCCGGCTGCCCTTTTTTAACAACACATGTCAGATATTAATTGCTGATCGCTATGAACCTGGCAGGAATCTTCCAACATTATCACCCATGTCGACCAGTATTTCTGTGAACATGGGTATACTGTCAACAAATTAAAAAGAGTGCCAACAAAGAAACAGACCTACAGGAAAAAACAAAACTGCATTCTGTAGGGGAAGAAAATAAGATAGTTATGGTGTTATTCATATATATTCGATTACTTATGTCTTTTACCACTATACTCAATTTCACATAATCTTACACCAGCTACAAACATGAAATACATTAGGACAATGTATCCATGGCTAAGGGTGGTGTACATTTTTATATGTGGCTGAGGGAGGTGTGTAAAAAAAAAAAAAAAAGGGTACCTGCCCCAGTCCCGTACAAATGACGCTTTGACATCACCGGGTTCCTGCTCATCATCACATCTTTTTATTTCCAGTGACAAATAGTTCCTAAAGCAGGGCACCGCTGACGAAAGAGATTAGCTGAGGGGAACAGTTCCTGTAGGGACAGTGCATCACAAAAAGCAATGATAAGTGGGGATCTAGCAGCTATGGTGAATCGAGGTAGGTGAGTATCACTTATTTTTAAATCATTCTCAGCCACACATAAACTGATGTTTTTTCCCCGAACTACCCCTTTAATGGATATAACAGAGAAGTGAGGTTACTAGATATCCCATCTGCTGCTTATCTCATGAAAGTTGTAAATTAGAAAAAGGAAAAATTCTACCTGTTAATGTATTTGGGGAATGGAATTCGCCATTGTAATTATTCATTAGGGCGACATTCCGACTTATCAATGAATCTTACGGTTCAGGCCACTGCTTAGGGAACTGCTACTTGAGAAACTTCCTAATAAATTACCCAAAGGTAAACCTGTAGGTCAAAGACGATCCTGAAGAATATTTGTGTATTATACATGGATCATAATATTAAAAGCACAGGGTAATACACTGGCCCTTATTGGTAGATCCTTCTCTATACACAAATTGAAAGAGATCAATCAATCAAGATGTTGGGGATCCATGGGGCCTCCATACACACAGATTGTTGGCCAATCTGCCGAAATCAGCAGGTTCGGCCAATTTTTTTATTTACTAGATTGTTAGCTCTTAATGCCACTCTGGGTATAACACAGTATATTCCACTAATATTGTCGCCAGAAAACACTTAATTGTAATAAAGAATAGGTGTTGTCCTATGTCAGTTGAATAGCACGGGTTGCCAGCACTATGGGGCAAGTATTGTGCCCCATAAGCCAAGCATTGCACTTTTGGATGGCTTGTAACAGGTAACAGGGAAAGCTAGTCTAGTGCAGTCACCTTGTGATAATTTTGTCTAAATATTGCAGTAATAATACATTTGCTATAAATTTAAATAACCTGTGAGGACCAACCCTGTTCCACTTGTCCTTGTGTTACTGTAACTGTGGTTGGCTGGCTGGATTTTTCCAGCTTTAGAGCACTGATCTCCAATAGACTATACAGATGTACTGAGCTCCAACATGGCATGTGTATTCTATGGAGCACTACGCTCCACATGCTATAGCTTAGCATGCCACAGAAACAAAGTAGTGCGCCACCAATCGGTGGCGCACTACTTTGTTTTCGTGGCATGCTAAGCTATAGTATGTGGAGCGTAGTGCTCCACAGAATATACATACAGAAGCAGGGACTCCTTTTGATTACCAGACTCCCTGCCCTTGGACAGTAGTGAGCAGCGATGCATACTGTGTATGCATCATCGCTCAGAATACACTCGTTGGGCCAGGTGTGAGAGCTCTGCATATACAGAGTTGAAGAAGGCTGTTTTTTTTAATTGGGATGGGTCATGTTAATTATAGGGGCAGCATATTCTAGATGAGGTATGTAACCTTCACCATGCACAGACTGCCTTTGAAATTTTGCGCTCCTAAGAATTTTGTACCCAGGCCAACCATCCTTGTGGCCCATGATATGCCATTGCCTTCCATATAACAAAAAAGATTCAAAAACACTGAAACCTTGATGGAAATCTGACACTTTCCAATAAAAATCAACATGATCCATCAGGACCCATTAAGGTCCATATGAAAATGGATCATACAAGTCGAAGTTCTGCGAAGAACGGAAGCCATGGTGGAAGTGTGAACATTGCTTCATTGTTTGTTTTCTTCTGTGGTTAAATGGTGTCAAGAAGCTTTAAAGTGACGAGTGCAATCGTGCAAAACCATAAAATATTCTTAGAATCTGGTGAGTGAAAGTTCCTGAGCTCCTCCAAAATCCTAGAGAAAGGGAGATATATATCTCCAGTGTTCTGGAAGAAGTGATAGAACGCAGCCCCCTCCCCATTCCTGTTTCTCTCCCCCATGAAAGACATTGAGTACATGACTGTGTCAGTGAGAAATGAGGGGGGGGGGGATGCCGAGGGGGTCACAAAAAGTTCATTCTTTACAGAAAAATGCAGCTTCTTCTGTGTAAAAGGATCCTATATGGGGAGGGGGGAAGTCACCCTGGGTCTGACCACCACATGTCTGGATAGCATCTCTCTTCATGGACTGGGATGGAGGGGACAAAGGGTTAATGTATGAAATCTGATAGATGGGGGGGAAGGAATACATAGTACCTGCCACTAACTATTTCTTATGGTTAAAGTGACATTACATGTGATTAAATGCTTACTCCAGCCTTGAGTGAGTAATGACAGTATGGAGGGGACAGATGTGACCCGCCGCACCGCTGCGTGTATTTATTCCGCACTGTATACATGTGTAGGTGTGTTGTGCAACATTTGAGATTTTTACAGCTTATATTTATTTTCTTATGTCAATTACATTAATTTGCAGTTGCTAGGAAGCCAGAAAACATCTGTTATTTATACTGGAGCCATATAGGAACGTACAGGTATAGAGTAATATCAGGAATTAAGTGTGACCTGAACATAACCTCACATTAGGAGTCTGTTCACATGAACCAGAATTGACCCGTCAACCCCCACCCCCCACTAGTTATGCAGGGCAAAAATCGCAACAAAAATCACCAAATGCACTTTTTGATGCTGTTTTGCCAAGAGGGGTAGCTGTGGTTTACTTACATATGCAGTCCTATGAAGAACCACTTGAAGATTTCTATGGAATCCGATAAATTACTATAGAGACCAATGGGCTAAATAAATGGTACCCATATCATGCAAGCATTTATGCCATAGTTTACAATATTGATATATTATATGTATAATAGTGTGCCCATATATGTGTTACATGGAAAATGTGTTGGGAAGAATCTTTGTCAAATCTTTACCCTATGTCCTCATTTCGCTCTTATACTATTATATTCTTATTCATTTTGATGTATTCCATTTTTTTCTTTTGTACAATTTTTTTTAAATGTCTACAAAACAAAAATGATATGTGTGTGTGTGTGTGTGTAGCCCTTCCATATTTTGAATCAAATACTATTCTAAAGGATTATGGGAATATTTAAGAAGGGAGATAAAACAGGCTGTGTGAATACTTGTTATTCCAAGCTCATCTTCTTCTATTTTTTTTTTATGTAATTTTAACTTTTTGACAGTAAAAAAAAAAATTTAGCTCACCAACAGGTTTTTCACTGAACTCTCTTATTGTCACACTATGAAAAATATAGGATTATACCAGGGCCTATGGTTGTACAGTTGAATAGAATAGATAGTAAACCAGGAAGGTAGAGGGAGACCAGAGACCAGTGTAGGGTTAATGCCATAATATGCAGACTGTGTACAAGATGCTCTTGCTGTCTCCCGCCGCCGTATAAATCAACTTTATGCGCAGGGCTGGCCTTAGGTTAGATGGCATCCTGTAAAGAATGTCTTTTTGGCGTCCCTCTTCACTTCTACAACTACCATAGGGTTTTGAAAACAGACATCACACAAATAAAACCAGGCGCATACATTTTTTATTTTGTTGCTATTTCAATTTTAGAAAAAGTGTATACTTATCTACCTGGGTAACCTGCAAATATCTGCCATCAGAGATGAGTAGGGACACACCCATACACATAAATGATCGATCAAGGCTACATTTTTTGTGTATGGTGAACTTAAAGGGATATTACAGACATGTTGTGGCTGCTATATAAAAATACATACTAACCTACCTAGGTAACCTGCAGCTCCTGCTATGTCTGCTTGTCGCTCTGCTTCCTTTTTCCGAGACAAACTTGTCTTGACAGTGACAGCCCGCTGAACCAGTCACTACTGCAGAGGAGTCCCGCCTTAGTCAGGCTGTCACTGCTCAGATGAGTCCATCTCGGAAGTTGAAAGCTGAGCAACAAGCAAGTGACGGAAGACATCCCTGCAGGAGCTACAGCTTAACCAGGTAGGTTAGTATGCTTTTTTTTTTAGAAGTAGCACAAAAACATATTAAATAAATAAATAAATATATATATATATATATATATATATATATATATATATATATATATATATGGAATATCCCTTTAGGTTGACAATACATTAAATTTGAGCTTGGCCGATCATCTAATGTGGGCTGGTTGCCTCTATGAGATCCAAGACCTTATAAATAATACCACAACCTAACCAATGCCACAGTTACCACTTCATGTCACAGGAGACCACACAGGGAGCAAGGGGGCCATCACAATTGTAGGGGAAGAGCTGCTGATGGCTCCTGGCTTCCTGTCTGAGAGAAGAGAAGGATGCAGCAAGCGACCAAAAATTGCGCTTTGGTTGGCTTGGAGAGAGCTGGTCTGGTGCCCTCTTTATTAAGAATGGATGATGCCCCTGAGCAGCACAAGTCGCACACCCCTAAGGCCAGCCCTGTTTATGGGTTAAACTGGATTAATTATTGGAATTTCCAAGCAGTTTATAAATTTTACATTCTACTCAGATATGGACAACAAACTGAGAATCACCCCGCCGAGTATTGTAAATTAATTACATTAAATCTGTGGACAACAGCGGAAAGGTATAGCAAGTCATAAATACCCCAATAATTCACCCTATACGACTGATATTTATCACTCTATATCTGTAGTGATTAAGGGAAATCTATTAAGAGATTATATTGCACATGTTAAAAATATTTTCTTAGTCACACATCATAACCATCTTTAATGGACCTGAACCCAGCTTTAGTATAGGTACTGCAGTGCCATATACCAGCCATGGGTGGAGCTCCAAGCAGTGATTGATGACTCTAACAATTCAGTCTTTACCTTTTGTCTAATTATATGTACAAAAACAAGGCAATCACCTCCCTAGTTTCTATATAGAGAGATCTTATAGGCATTCACCTTCTGGTTGACTTTAAAAAGTACCTGTCACTAAACAAGTTTTCTAAACTAACCCAAGCTATGTTCCCTAACTACTCCTAACTCTCCTCCCCACCCTTAAAAAAAATTCAGAGCTTTAAAAAGCTGTGCATCATACCTTTATTCTTGCTCACATAGTGCAATCTTCAAGCAGGAGAAAGTGGGCATTTCCCAGCAGGCATGACATCACTGAAACCTGCTGGGGGACCACTTCTGCCCTCACATCGTTGCAGTGCTGGGATGAATAGAAGACCTCAAGCTCTGTGCATCTTTCACTGAGTCTCTGTGCAGCTTTCAGTCTGTGCAGCTTTCAGTGAGGCTCACTGCAGCTTTCAATGAGACTCTGTGCAGCTTGTAGTCTGTGCAGCTTTCAGTCTATGCAGCTTTCAGTGAGGCTCTGTGCAGCTGTCAATCAAGCTCAGTGCAGAGAAGCACTTCCTGAGTTTGGTCTCTTGCCAGGCCGGGAGAAGACCAAACTAACTGCATTAATTGTGGCAGGGAACAGAATCGAGCCACTTAGTGGACATTTTTTCATTTTTTACATTTTAAACATATTTATGTTGATCATTTTAAAAACAAGTGAATGGGAATGTGCCTGCTAATTACACAAGGAACACTTTATTAAAAGTTTTATTTGGTGACAGGTACTCTTTAAGTGGTTGGAACAATCTCAAGATTTCAACTATCCTCAAGCAAATATATATGTGACCTATAGACCTGATTTAAATATTGTATTTCAAAAAGATTGTTCTCTTTGGTCAAAGACATTATTATTATTATTATTATTATTGATGATGCTGGCCATACCCAGGATTTTGACGGCATCAGTTGACCATCTAATGTAGACACAAGGACTTCCTGACTCTCCCCTAATGGCAAATGTTACAGGAAAAATGGACCAGACATGTTGAATTTTAACATGCCCTATAGTTCTGTTAATGTAGAGATAAGCCTCCACCAGAGGCCCCTGGCAGTCCTGTCCCCCCCCCCCCTCCCCTGAATATATGCACACTCCAGCAGAGCCAAGCGTGTATGTGGGGATTGGCAGAGATGGACGTTTGTTCAGTCAACAGCTATCTGTAATATATGGTCCGATCTACTTCTCAGGCAAGTGGTGGTATAGTTGCAGCATGGAGCATGTTCCCAAGGTGCTGGGTGCTTATGGGAGCACCAATCAGTCTTCTTGTCTTAGGTTAGGGTTTCAAACTAGATTTTTTCCCCAGGTGAAGGACCACCTAGCTCCACCTGGTGAAGAGTAGGATTGAATCCTAAAAGTAATGGAAATGTCCATCCTATTTCCCTTCCCCTGGGATCCAGGAAACAAAAGGGATTACTGCTACTAAACATAGCTACTCAGACCTCTGCTACAGTGCAGTAAAAAAAATTAAGTAAATCATTCAAAAGAAATTTGGTGACTGTTCAAGAGAGTCGAATGAGACAGATATAACAATTTCATGGCAAGAAAGTGATTGGCAGCTGCAGTGCAACTACCTGCATCAGTAAAAGAACAGCGCCTCATTTTGCACCCATAAAAGGTGCAGTGTTATTGTGACCATTTTATTTTATAGCACAAGGCATTCCCACTGCAAAATCTAACTGCAAACCAGATTAAATCTGCATTACCAGCGATTACTGGCACCCAACCCCTTGTACGAAGGATATCGCACCTTAACTCTTTAATTACGGGAACCTAAAGGAAAGTCTGTGCTCTCTCTGGGTAAGAAAATGAAAACACAAGGTGGTGGATTAAAAGATTATTTGGGTGCATTAATGTGTAGGATTTGTACAAATCCCGTGTTTGGGATGTAGCTTTTCCTCCCCTCCTCTCCCCTCTATCCATCTTCATAAGAGTTTATTTTTCCAGAGCCGCCTGACACTAATTGCCTTTGCAAATAAACTAATCAGTTAAATGTTTAACAGTTTGTTCTGAAAGAAGATGAGCTGAAAGGAGAGACAGAAAGAGGAAAATAAACTAAATCTTCTGCACCCCCCTCCCCAGCACATGGTGCAGAGATCATGTCCATATAAATAAAGGCTCCTACCCATTAACCCTTTCACTGGGCGAGCAGCCCTAACCCACCAACGCTTATTGTCTCTGCTTCACAACACACTGAGCATCTGCAATTGAGATCTTATCTGTGCCTGGGAGCATAGACTCTAATATAAGCCCCCCTTACAAATAAAAACAAATAAATAAATAAAATTGGATTTATGTTCACATCCGTTTGTAAAAATCTTGTCTCCCACTTTTCGTTAAATAAATAAATGCAAACAATAAATTTTTTTTTACCAAAATCTCAAATAAAATATATTTTTTTAAATATAACACATATAAACATATTTCGATATACATTCAAATGGTAAATATATTTTAACATGTTCATGTAAATCTAAAAAGATATATATATATATATATATATATTTATGTCACAGACTTCAAAATAAAATGTATTTTTTATTTTTTAAATTTAATTAAAATGATAAAGAAAACATTCAAGCAGGCCGATGAGCCTTTCTTAAAATAATATCAAGGAACTGCAGGCTCCTTCTCTTTTTTTTCCTCGCCAACGTGCTGTCAAATTCCTTTTTTATGATCAATAAATCTTGACCCTCCATTATATCGTGAGTTTTGTTTTCACAGAGGCTGATTTTTAAGCACCCTTTATTTTTACTGCAAAATATATATCACACCATTTGCAAAAAAAAGCATCTCTAATTCTAGTTTTATCATGCATTGCAAAAATATTGTTTTTTTCTATTTTTAAAATAGAATATTATGAATGGACTGTAAAATTGGAGATAATAAAAAAACTGATGTTTTTTTTAATATCTTAGAAATATTAGAATATATAAATGACAAAGCATTACAGTTTTAAATATAAAATTTTATATATTTATTTACATTTTATATTTATTTATATTTATATATTTTTTTTATATTTTTTTCTAAATTTGCCCTAAATTTGTATTTGCATATATTATACAGAAGATGAATTTTGTGTCACTGTAATGTAACGCTCGCTTTTTCATTGTTTAGCTTTAAATACTGTAGAACGCAATGACTTTGCTGACCTTAATCGCAGTGAAGGTGGGTTTATCTGAATGTTTTGCCTACAAATTTATTCCCGTAATGAAAACATCAAGCCTGATAAATTGTGTCTAAAATTATCGACTGAATTGCTATTTGGAGTTTGAAAATGCAAAATTATTATTTAAATCTATATTTATTTTATGTAAACGGAACACGTGCGGGAGAAAATTAGCAAATGTCTTTTACGAAGAAAAGCAAAATATCTGGAAAACAAAATGTCTGCAATTATATTCCTGGAGCTCTGCATCTGGCTGTTTGTTTACTTGGCATGGAGGCGGGGACGGAGCAGACTGTATATTGTATCGGTGCATTGTATGAAGAGTTGAGAAAGGGATTCCTAGGTCAGACCAGAAATTGAAAAAATCTAAATGGTTACCCCGGTCAGCTTGAATTTAAGGAACATTTCACATACATATTCTAAGCTAAGTTTTATGACATTTTTGGTGCAGTTTTTTTGAGTCAAAGAGGGGATTCAAAAAGAAATGGGAAATATAAAGAAAGGACTTTTACTTGATCCACTTCTGGCTTTGGCTGAAAAACTTGATGTGTGATTCCAGTCGAAGACCATGTTCACACACAGTTTTTGTTTGCAGTCATCTTTCATCTTTTTCTCAAATAAAATAAAAAAAAAAGACACTTAGTGTGCATTACCAGCTGTTTTTCCATTGAGTTCCATTGAACTCAATAACTGGAATAAGCCACTTTTGTTCATGTTTCGTATCATAAAAATGGCCAAATAACAGCCATAAAAACACAGAGAATTAAATGATCTGTGAACATTGTCTAAGGGTGGCTTCTTCTCTGCCCAATTCTTGGTCTGTTTTTTTTTATTTTTATTTTTTTTATTTTATTTATTAAGTTATTTATTTTAAATATTCTATTTGATTTGTTTTAAAGCACGGTTTTATAAAAAGTAAATAAAGTTTCATGTGTGTGCGTGTGTGTGTTTTTTTTTTACTTTTACGCATATGGGCAACAGATTGCATAACTGATACAAAATACATGGGGTTATGCAATCCGATGCCTAAAAAATAAATTTCACAAAAAAATGCAAATATTTAGACCTGATCTGTATTATTAAGCGCTAAACATTCCTGTCTGGTGATGAATTGTGATAGATTGAATTTTACTAAGGCTACTTTTTGGTGGAAAAAAAAACTGCATTTATTAAATTTGTCATTCTTCACAAAGCCACATAATAAATAACAACATAATGATAATAATAATAATAATAATATTATAAGTATTAGTTTTAAAAAAAAATCATACTTTTTTTCTTTTTCTTTTACTTACAATTTTTACCATATATTGTAATGCAGGACACATCAGAACAGACACCCATGGGGTTACAAAAAATGTCTGCGTATTTCTATGCCTTGTTTCTCTACATACCGCACTTAATAATAATAATAATAATAATAATATTATTAATATATATATATATATATATATATATATATATATATATATACATACATATATTATAGAAAATGTATCCATTGATACAAAGGAAGTTTAGAATAGTTTTTTGGGAATTTTTTTTTTTCTGATCTTAACACCTTCTTATTGTGTTTAGCTATTTGTCTATTAACTTGAATGACCAGTAAAGCCTCTTTCTTGTGTTATATATTGAACAATAACATTCCACAACAAAGGTGGCCACGCAGGTTGCTCAACAGCGCAAGCACATTTGCAAAGTGTCTTTTACCCCCCTTTTTTCCTTTAACTCCCTTCTACTTTCCAGCAGGCGAAGTGTTATTCAGCCCCTGTCACTAGCATGTAAGGAATTAATTGAGTGTTAATGTATTTTTATCTTTCAAGAACCAGGCCAGAACCTTGTGATGAATGGAAGGGGATCCAAGCTAATTGCTTTGTACTGGCAATTATGCGTGAGTTATCTGAGATTGTACAGAACAGAGATAGGGGGAGCGAGGGAGAGGGTAGCAGTGTGTGTGGGGGAAGAGGTGGTGACAGATTCGCCAAAGAAAGGGGAAAACTGGAATAAACTATAAGGAGATAGGGGGGAGATATGAGAGGGGGGAGAGAAGGTGGGAGGCGTCGGAAATTAAGAAAAAGGAAAGCAAGCCAAGAATTAGCAGCTTATGTATATATCCACTGGATGCTTTGGCAGTGAGGGAATAACATGTGGAGCAAAAACTCATATAGTCGTAGAATACTCAGTAGTTACTTTCAATCTGACCAATGTGATAGCCAAAACGAGACTGATCCTTAAATCAATTCTGCCATGTGTCTTTAAATGGGCACTCTCATAAAAACTATTTTTTGCTATTGCACTCCTTATGGTAAATAAAAAATCTTTCTAATACACTTTGTTTAAAAAAAAAAATGCTTTTTATGTTTTATTTGTGTTTAAAAAAGCTGCCACTAGGTGTCTCCCTACTTGTCCAGAGCACATTTCCCCCATCTTTTGCACAGACTTTAGATTCCTGCTGGCCTGGCAGAGGTCCAAACACAGGAAATGCTGGGGGAGGGGGTGCAGCCTTAGCCAATCGTAGCTCCTCTCACACTTAACTGCCGTTTGCTGTTGGTTGCAGATTAAGGGAGGAAGTTTTCCCCTGTATGGCTCCAGATGATGTCACACCTGCCTAGTAACGCCCCTTCCCAGTCTGTGAACATTAACATGAGGCTGAGCAGAAAATACAGAGCAATATCATGGTAGAAAACGAAAAAATAATTAAAAAAAAGGTAGGGTGTGGTTTATCATGATGTGGGCAGTGATCTGGAATGAATATAACATTTATCAAGTTAATGAGAGTTACTCTTTAAGATTAGATTGTCAGCCAATGGATTCAGTTTAACATGATCAATTGTTCTCCATATAAATTTGGTTTGTACAGAATAGTATGTAAATCTGATAATAATGTATGAGGTGAAATGAAATTCAATGTAGATGTAACCCTGATAGCTAGTGGGGAGCTAGAGGGGCAGGTATCAGGTATTGATGCCAACAAGCAAATGTCCATATGCACTATTAGGGAATATAAATGGAATAGAAGGCCCCTTTGATCTATCATCTTTTAGCTAGGGTCCCATTATGAAAGAACCAGTGCATTTGTACATTACATGAACGGCCAAAAATTTCAAATGAATGTAAGAAGTGGTTGTGCATACTGGACATCCCCATAAAGGATGGCACTAAGTGAAGAAACACTCCAATTTGTAGCATCTTAATGGGGTACTTTCAGGGAACAAAATGTATCCCCGAGCTCCAGCATGGGGTCTTGCTCTCCGCTGAACTTACCATTTAGCAGCTCCTCCCCTGAGTGCTCCGGCCCCCACCTTCAGAGATGTGCTCTTGTGGCGGCTGCTTAGCCATTCACCAGCTGAGAAAAATTCTTATCTGAGCCGGTGATTGGTTGAGCAGGCCAACACTTCTGCTCCTCTCCAAAGGTGGGGACCAAAGCACTCATGAGTATGGTTAGCGTCAAGACTCAGGCCCCCGTACATCATGGGGGGGGGGGTCAAAGCAGACACACCTCCTTGTGATCAGACACTTATTAGGATAGGGAATAAGTTGTGGGGATCTTGTTTCTTGAAGTGTTTCCCTAAGAACCCCCATATATTACAGAAATGTATTAATGTATTAGTAACTGTCTTTTTGGGCAAAATTATTATCTGACTTACTACACCTTCAACCAGGAGTAATACAAGATTGCAGCAAAGTTTCCAAAAAACATCAATGGAATGCCCTAAAGGTGCCAATACACCTTAGATTAAAGTTGGCTAAACCCACCATCTGTGTAAGGTGTATGGCGGCCTTGCAACTCTTCATCAGCAGATGATGTTAGTGAAGAGAAGGATTGGGTGTGTTAGATATTTAACACCCAACCAATTGTTCTAGTAGACATAAGCCACTGCCTGGGAGGGATAAGCTGTCTGGCTAGATCTTACCTTTCCCCTCCCCATAGAGAAAAAAATGAACATTCGTCCACGATGAATGTTCATATATATGGGGAAGTCAGGAGATATAACTGTTGTTCATCCAAACAAATGTTTGGCCTATAGTTATTGAAAATATATGGCCACCTTAAAGGAGAACTCCGGAATAGGAAAATTATCGTCCATACTACCGGCAGTAAAAAAAAAATAAACAGGTACATACCTTCCTTGGCTCCCCTGGTGCCTCCGGTAACCGGCTCCGGCCTCAGCCGCGATCCTCTTCCTGGTTGCCGGTGGCCGGCGAGTCATACTGCGCTCAGCCAATCACTGGCCGCAGCGAAGTCCCGACTCAGCCGGCGATAGGCTGAGCGGTAGTGTGAGAACGCTTATAGACACAAAATTCTTCACTACACTGGCACCTGCTGCCAGGGCCGAAAACGTGACACTGCCGCTCAGCCTATTGTCGGCCGAGTCGGGACTTCGCTGCGGCCGGTGAGTGCGGTATGACTCACCGACCACCGGCAACCAGGAAGATAATCGCGGCAGAGGCTGGAGCCAGCTACCGGAGGCACCGGGGAAGCGAAGGAAGGTATGTACCTGTTTATTTTTTTACTGCCAGCAGTATGGACGATAATTTTCCTATTCCAGAGTTCTCCTTTAAGGATCAGACTGTTTAATTTCAACCTTGGTTGGCTCTTATCCCCCCTAACTATATAGAAAAGGGAGCATTTGAGCTGTCCCTAATATGACTCATTGCAGACTCAAAATTGGGACTTTAAATTAAAGACTTAAAATGGAAACCATCTCCTGCGTCAGATTGAGTGGCATATTCGGGAGAATTTTTTAAAAAGTTTTTCTAAAGTAGCACTCTGGGAATTTTTATTTATTTATTTTTGCTTATATAGTGCAGTATAGGCTATTATTAGAGAATAATATAGAGGTTATTGTTAAATTGTGTGACAAGCATTGAATTTTGCTTCCAATTGGATGTAAATAGACAACTTACCGTATTTATCGGCGTATAACACGCACTTTTTAGGCTAAAATTTTTAGCCTAAAGTCTGTGTGCGTGTTATACGCCGATACCCCCCCAGGAAAGGCAGGGGGAGAGAGGCCGTCGCTGCCCGCTTCTCTCCCCCTGCCTTTCCTGGGGTCTAGAGCGCTGCTGTCGGCCCTTTTCACCCCCTGGTTATCGGCGCCGCTGCCCGTTCTGTCCCCCTGACTATCGGTGCCGGCGCCGATAGCCAGGGAGAGAGAAGCGGCGCCGACAGCCAGGGGGAGAGAAGGGGCAGCGGCACCCATTGCCGGCGCCGCTGCCCCCTTGCCTCCCCGGTGGCATAATTACCTGAGTCCGGTCCGCGCTGCTCCGCTGTTCCAGGCCTCCGTCGTGCGTCCCCGGCGTCATTGCTATGCGCTGAACGGCGCGGCGCATGACGTCAGAGCGCCGCGCCGTGCATAGCAACGACGCTGGGGACGCACGACGGAGGCCTGGAGCAGCGCGGACCGGACTCAGGTAATTATGCCACCGGGGATGGGGGGAGGCAACGGGGCAGCGGCGCCGGCAATGGGTGCCGCTGCCCCTTCTCTCCCCCTGGCTGTCGGCGCCGCTTCTCTCCCCCTGGCTATCGGCGCCGGCACCGATAGTCAGGGGGACAGAACGGGCAGCGGCGCCGATAACCAGGGGTTAAAAAGGGCCGACAGCAGCGCTCTAGACCCCAGGAAAGGCAGGGGGAGAGAAGCGGGCAGCGACGGCCTCTCTCCCCCTGCCTTTCCTGGGGGTATATCGGGGTATACACGCGCACACACGCACCCTCATTTTTTCATGGATATTTGGGTAAAAAACCTTTTTTACCCAAATATCCGTGGTAAAATGAGGGTGTGTGTTATAGGCCGGTGCGTGGTATACCCCGATAAATACGGTAAATCTCTTCCTTATAATGCCTTCAATTCCCATTACGTTTGATCACTGCACCTGGTGATCTCATTAAGCTGCTGGAGCTCACACAGGTAAACTTTTTCGACTTAAGTGGACTGGGACTAGTTCACAACATGTGCAATTTTCATGCATTTTCTTATTTAAAGTGCGTCATGAGGTGAAAGTGATTAGATCTACAATTACAACTAAGGTGCTTTATGAAGATTTAACCCATAATCACAATTGAAGCTGAATTTTTACAGCATTTTTTACAAGTTTTTTTGTATTTATTATTATTGCTGTATTTGCTGTATTTGCTAATTGCAAAAAATAAGCGATAGCAGATGGAGTTGGGAAGGGAGAGCTAGTAGGAGGGGATCTAGTAGGTCATGATTTCAGTAGTTCACAGGAAGTCAGCTGACCAAGAACTGACATCCTGCTCTGAAACATTAAGCACTAGAAGATTTGGACAGTTAGACTGGTAATCACATGACCTAATTACTGCAATTAAATGTATAGATGCAGCTGTGCTTGAATAAATGGCACTGTATGGCAAGTGAAAATGAGTGTGCATGACACAGGCTACAAAAAAAATCCGGAATGCTTCTTCAAATGACAATAACACTTTTTACTCTCTATCGATAACAACATCTGTGCAAAAAAACTTTTTCCAACTCATCCAATATTTTTTCCAACATTGTTCTCTGGTGACCGATTCCCAAAAGACGTCTGCTGACAACTAGGTTAGGCAAACTGGATTTTTCTCTACAAGGTGTGCTTGTTGGCAAATGACAAATGATATTGACCACATACATACTACAAAATGAATGAAGTCATGGCTGCTGGCTGGCTGCCAATGTAACAATAAATATATCAGAAATATATTAACATTGTTAGTTTTGGTTTTGAAAATATTCTAATTGGTTTAGCAAATTCTTTCTTATGCGGCCAAAAACATTATCTTCCCTTATGAACAATGTGTTACTTTAGATTTTATTTGTTTTATTTGATGATGGGGCCACTAGGGGTGCTGTGCTTCTTCATTGGCTCTAGCTCCTATCCAGTCCTATAGTCATATGATTATTGTGCGCTGCCTATAACTGGAGGGAGAGAACAGGTTATACAGATTTTCGCATTCAATGTACCAACACCAGGAGGTTTTCCTATGTGTGCAATAATACCCTGCAGCCACCACGTTTGCCAATTTTCCCAGTGTAGTCATATTGTACGTTTTAACCTGAACATTCGTGCAGAAGGGAAAAGAATGGGATCTCATGCAGAGCTTTTAATGGAGCAGCTTAAGCCCTTGATCCAGAAGTTGATAATGTAACAAGTTTATTGAGGGATACTCATTTCACTCTTGTGATTCAAAAGGGACCCTTAATTAAGTGGCTTACAGATAAGTGATATTACTTCAAGGAATTCACAACAGATTGACACAGCCAAAGAGCTGAATAATACAGAGCATTTGAAGAGTATTTCCCTTATGATAAATATAAGTTTTCATTCCCTTCTCTCATGTTGTTGAAAAAAGCTAATTGGACCCCTTTAAGAGGTCCCATGGAGGTTGTCATCCAACTTTTCTTAGGTTCTGAACCTTAAATTGGCTCAGTTATGCAGTGATCCCAAACACCATAAGTTTAGGTCCACACTACGGAATTTCCGAACGGAATTCTGCTCAGGAATTCCACATGGAAATTCCATTGCAGCAGAGTTCCATTACTGTCAATAGGATTCCGCTGCACAGTGCACACTACAGAATATCAGCAGCGGAGCTTTCCACTCAGATATGCGCTGACTGGTGACGGTGCATATCCAAGGCAGTCCTAGCGCCGACTTAAAGGGATACTCCTGTGGAAAACTCCTGGATACTCCTTTTTTCAAATCAACTGGGGCCAGAAATGTAAACAGATTTGTAAATTACTTCTATTTAAAAATCTTAATCCTTCCAGTATGTACCAGCTGCTGTATACTAGAGAAAGTTGTGTAGTTCTTTTCTGTCATACTACAGTGCTCACTGCTGACACTTCTGTCCGTGTCTAATGCCTCTGTCCATGCCTAAAGGAGTGGTTTACTTTAAATAATCACTTTTTTTTAAAAAGGGTACCTTGAACATAATCTGCCACTACCTTTCCCAGTAGCACCCCCACAGGAGAAATGAGGCATTACATAGTTCTCATTGAAGTCAAGGAGATGAACAGGTAATACACATGCTGGGTCTTCCAAAATAAATGATGCTGTTTGTGGCACCTCTCACGAATCCAAGACTCTCTTTTAATAACTCTCTTAAACAGGTTTTCAGAACCAGATAAGCTCAATATGGTTGCTGCAATAAGAATGATTATCATAGAAAAGAAAGTTTATATGTTCATATGTGGAAGGAACAGGAGGAGAATTGATCATTCCCTGCACCATTGCACAAGTGGTAGAATTGTGCATTTTTTTGCCCCCACCTTGCACAGCAAATTATAAATTCCCCTCATAGAGTTTGATTGTCCACATTGGAAATTCCAGTTTTCAATAAGATTCTGCTGCATTGTGCACAATGCTAAATTTCCGCAGCAGAATTGTCAAAAATTTGAAAATTTAAATTCTGAACTCTGCCAAAAGAATGAACATGTTCATTCCTTTGGCAGGATCTGCTCGGATAGGCATTGCCTTCAATGTGTAAATTTCTCTGGGTGGATAATTCCGTAGCCTGAATGTACCCTAACAGATTGGGGACAGGAAATAGCGTCCCTATTAGTGATTTCACTGTGTTAATGTGAATGGGTAGGAAAGTGACTCTTAGGTGAATAGAGATATGTGACCTTTGCTCTGAAAGCAGGTAAAAGAGACATTTGATCCCTATTACCAGTGTTGATCAGTGGCACCAGAGGCACTATACACCCTCATAGGCAGAGACTACAGAGAAAAAGAATCCTGAAAACAGCAAGTAATTAGAGAAAACACATTTATATCTATTGTGTCACTCAGTGTCACCTGTGTGTGACTGATACATCAAATGCTGTAGAGTGCAAGACAAATGGAGAGTAATGTGACCATGTGTGGCCTTATCTGCCATCAGTGGATACCTCCTGGGGAGGCATAGAGGTGGCAGCAGCAGCAGAGTTGTCCTAGCGCCTGCTTCTCAGCAAGGATAAGATCTGGATGTTCATTCAGAAAGGGATGTGGGAAGAAGGTGCTGGATCTTACTTGACCCAGGCCTGACCTCAGCTAATACTTTGTACAAACAGGACAAATCAGGGAAACCGAAAAATAAGCTAAAACAAAAACACTGATATTCCCCAGGACTTAACACTGAGGAAACAAGTGTGTGAGCCATCGGGGGCCGTAGATAAGTGAAGTGTCCCAGTAATTGGAATTCCCTCTGCAAAGTGAAACCAGTGCCCTGCAAAGGCCTATTTATTTATACAACACAGATAAAGGTGATCTACCGAGCAAAAGGACACATAATAGAGTCATGTGGCGTAACTGGTGGTGTAGCTATAGGCTATAGAGGTTGCTGTCACCCCCAGGCTATGGGGGATGTCAAGACTCCTCCTGCACATAAGAGGCCAGCAAATCTACAACCAAGTGATGTTTGGGGGCCCTGGGATAAAAAGCCTTAAGCTTAACCTTTGGGCATAATAGGGAAGCCAAGACGCTCTGTGTCTTCTTTTGCAAGTGTTACATTTAATTGCAAAGTTTATCCAAAAAATTGTAAAGGTTCCCGAAAGAAAACAAAAAATTATTAGAATATTTTTGTCTCATCTTGTGATCAATAACCAAATTTGACTATTATTAACCAGAACTTTGGCTATTGCGTAAACAATTGGATTTTGGTAGAGTACTGATACCGATTCATTTATAACTTATCAGGTTATCAAATACGTTTTCCTACCAACTGAGAAGGAAGATGATTGAGGCAACAAATATTGCCGTAGTAATTTTTTTAACCCCCCTCAGCTCTATGTAAAACCCTTGAAACATCACCTAAGTGTCCATTTTCATGTTGGCCGCATAAAATATCATGAGTAAACAGATATTTTTGGGGGGTCTATGAGATATCACAAACTTCTGTGCACCTTATATCAGAGTGCAACGTTTCACCCCCTCCGCAAAATGTATTTTTCTCTCCTTCTATTGACATCAATGGAAAAACTGCAGAACAGAAATCCAATGTTTTGGTAGTTGTAGTTTTTGCTACTTTTTTTTCCCCGAAAATTGGAATCTATACTTAAAAGAGTCTACGTTGATCAACCTTCTAAAAAACAATTTTTTTAATGCATTTTGAACAAGAACCAGGAAAGAACATTGACCTTTGCTCCCGAAACAGCTAAATTAAGTATCAAAAAGACATTTAAGATAATTAAGCATTACTTGGTTATTCTTTAAATTGTGGATATTACATATTATTCAACCCTTTTCAGTAGAAGAAAACAGTATCCTAAATTGTAGTCCCTGTCTGACAGAAAAACAGTAATTGATGTCACTTTAGGTTTTTGAGTCTCCTGTAACCTCTGGTGACTTTTGTAATCCGTATAATCTACAGTAGGGGGTACAGCAGACATTACTCATTCATTGTTAAGAGGCCCCAGCAGCAGAAGGCTAGATAAAGATCTCATTTTCTGTTTCTTACCAGTAGTATAAAGTCAATATTTTCTGTCAGATGGCTTAGGGTCCTTTACACTCCACCACTGATACCATGTGAAAGGGTAGACAACCTAACAATATCATAGCTATTGTTACAGCACGTTTGGGGAAGTCAGCCAAAGGAAATGATGTTATCTTCATATATTGACGGAGAGGTCCAGTAAATATTCTGAAATGTTTTTACAATGGGTAGAAGATACAGGTCTTACACACAATGTCTGATGTTTACAAACTCTTTAGGTCTGGAGTTGAGATGCTTGGAGAGACGATGGACTCACTTACATACTGAAGTGGTAGACACATAACTTAAAATTTGTTGAAAGCTTGAAGCTTGAAGCTTTTAATATTCCTACACACAACATGCAAATTATAGTTACAAAGCTCAAAGGAGACTTTGCCATTTGTACACTTGTCTTATGGCATTAGAGATATTGAGTATTCTGAATAGCAACTCATCCCAGGTTTGGAGAATTGAAGACACTCAAATACCCTGGGCAACATTCTGTTGGATTTCTCCATCACATCCATTTTGCAAATTGAATTCAGCATCTGTGTTCAAAGGTCTACACATCGTAGAGACATCATGTGGCTGCATTGGGGCTCTTAACCAGCCCTAGTTGGTTCTGTACCTTTTTCTACTGGTAGGAAAATGTGCAAGACTCATCTCACCATTGTTAGCAAATAAAGAGATGGGAGTATTGGCTTTCGTGGTCATAAAAAAGCAAGGTGAAATAAATGACGATAGGATTAATTCCAACCCAATGAAAGGAGGCCTGTTTCGATCTTTGCTATGGGGCTCTCTTTTTTCTAAGTAAGCAACTCTGTTTATGGCTTTATGGTTGAATTTCCTAGGGGGCTAAATGATAAGATGCACCAAAGTTTTTAATAAAAGAAAAATGTATTTAAATTAATACAGAACATAAGAAAAACCGGGGACACTCATGATTACGGTGATCAGGCAATTGCTTCTTTATTCATACGATGCCATTAAAATCATGGTCCAGCGGGACAGCAGGCTGCCGGCACTTCTTCAGGTTATGCCTACCTGGACGCGGGAGGTCAGGTAAATACTTCCTGGCTGCCTACGTCAACAGGTAAGGGCGTTCCAGATACTCGCTACACAGGTTATTCATAAAATACTAAGGAATAGTTTTACAACAAAAGAAAACATTATATCCAAATATATTAGTAATAAGAAATATAACTAAAGACCATTAAAAACCAAATATCTAATCATTTGGTACACACATTAGGTCAAGGTGATCATTGAGGCCCAGATTACCTTTTACATTTGTCCTGATGATCCACCTTGCCTCGCGTTGCAGAAGAAATTTTCGTTTATCCATACCTTTTACTGAAATGATTCTCTCTAGACCCAAGAATTTCAATATCTTTGCATCTCCACCGTGTTCATTTGTAACGCGTGAGATAAGTCTCGGGGATCATTTTTGGGTAACTATTGACCGTACGCGCTCTCTGAACCTAATGTTTAACACCCTTATTGTGCAACCTATATAAAATCTATTGCAGGGGCAGATAATCGCATAGATGACATAGCTGGTTCTAGAGCATATTGCATCTCTATGGATAACTCTCTCTCCGCCCAATACAACATTTTTATCTGTGCAGGCCTTAGTGCACAAATTGCAGGTGCCGCATTTGTGCATGCTGGGGGATAGTGTTCTAGACAGCCTAGCTTTTGGGGATGGGTTCTAACACACTCCGTACTAGCAAGTCTTTTATGTTTTTACATTTCTTAAACGCGATAAGAGGTTTCTGACTCGCCATATCTGCTACATCTGCGTCATTCTGATTCAGGAACCAGTTATTATTTATGGACTTTTTAATTTGCCTTGCCCTCGGACTAAAACTAAATGAAAAGAAAAATTTAAATGAATAGATGGAGGAATATTTTTTACAATTATACAATGTGTATTTGATAGTACACCAAATGTTTTGAGAATATATGGACAAGAATGGAAGGATGAACAGTAGTAAACCACATGCAACATATTTATTCAGTGTTGTGGTGGCAACAGAAGTTTTGGATTTGTTGTATGTAGAAAGGTGGAGGAAAAAAGGCTTGGAAACCTCAGATAAGACATTGAAGGTGCAGGGCCATAATAGATTATTATACATATTATATATTATACATGGTGCACCTTTGTTTTTTTTATTGCTAGAAGGAGCCACTGTAAGGGTTAATTTTGCTGCCGGGTGCAATTCGGGGTCATCCAGAGATTTTGAATTTACAGCTGCCCAGCAATAAATATATATTCTCTAGCTCAGACTTTCAAGGAAAAAAATTGGGTGTGAGGGGCTGGTGGGGAGGAATTCTTGAAATGTTCTCTTCCTTCTGACCCCAAATCTCTGGGTTTTACACCACAAAATAAACACTTGGCTCAGTAAAGTTTTATGGGGTCGAGTTTGGATAATTTACGATGCAGGATCAGTGCGGCAGGGCAGGACCCCGGGACCCTGTTCCTCATTGGCAGGAGAGGCGTGGGGAAGGGGGAGAAAGTAATAGGATTTTGAAACGTGAAACAGGGGAAGGCTTGAAAGGAAAATTAATAGCTATCATAATGCTTTTTGACTTGTTGAACCTTGGCCAAGGTAGAAGGGGGGTGGGTGCTGGATCCCACAGGTCCTTAGTTGGTGATGTTCAATACAGGAGAAAACCATACAGGACTGTCACTGATTTCATAGGGGAACCCTCTGTAAAACGTCATATTTTATTATATCGGGGTTAAGAAAAGATGAAGCCTTTCAAAAAGGACTATATGTAATGAAGCTTCCTGGCTTGTTGTTGGTTGGTTTGGACTATAGCCAATGAGTATGATCTCCATATCTATTTGTACTTTTCCTGCCTATGGTCCTACAACTGAGCCTCCAATCGACTTTCCTATGATCCAAAACCAAATTTGCTTCCCATGAAATTGGCAAATGGTCTACTAAATATTAATAAAGTTGATATCTAGTATGGGCAATTCCTCTCTGTATGTCCTATTGGGCCATTTTAATTTAGTGAAGAGGGAAATGTCACACAGTCAGGATCCCTCTTTAATAAGCCAGAGCATTGGGCCAATGGATAAAGCTGCCAATGTGTGGAAGACTGTAGTCATGTATTTTACTTAATGGAAACCCATCAATTCCTATAAGTGTTGTGTAAATGTGGCCATACACATTAGATAGAAGTAGGTTAATGGTTAAACAACAGTTTAATGAACAATCCTCTGATGAACGTGAACGATCATTTCACGTTCCTGTCACACACATTTTAGGCCATGTTAACCTTAACACTTGTTCAAAATGGACAAACATGATCTTTAACACCAGGCAAAGGATTAACAATCTTTCTGGGAACCTTATGGGAACTTTCTTTCCTGAACAAGACATTTTTTATCTGACTGTCTGCAAAAAACTTTAACACAGCCGACTTCTTTCAAGACAATGACAGTCAGTCAATAGTCAGTTAAAATGATTGTTCAATGTTAAAACTCAACCCAACAAACGATCATTTTGGTTGAAATCATCAACTTTAGTCTAAAAAGGATGGTACCTTAAAGGAGGACCATACACTGTTGGCTGTTGGCCAAATGGACTGCTATCTATCTCAATTTCCCTTCACACATGAATACTTGGTACGCCAAATGTTCATGTGTTCTCTGTGGAGAGTGGAGGGGTAAGCCAGTGGCTTATCTCCCCAATAACAAAAGGGTCAGGCAGTTGAAATTCAACATTCCCAGCCATCCGATCTGTCATGAGAGTTGGGCCCCCATACACTTTAGACAGTTGGTTATGCTAAAGTCACTGAAGACTTTTAATGTTTATGTGAAATTTAAGGTAGAGACCTTTAAAGAGAAGTTGTCCCAGCAACAACTGCTTCTGACCAGTGGAACTTTACAAACTTTTCATATAGTCATTAATAATCTAAATTAACCCGATGGCATAAAGTTTAAATAATAATACAACATTGTGAGACGTGCTAATACAATAAAAAGTCCATATATTGGGCTTTTTTTTTAAGGCAACTGGGTTGCCTTTTATGGTGATCAGGACCAGCAGGACATCTAATGTGTTCACTACTCTCTCACTGGCTATTGGAGGAGATAAGGATTGGGCGTGTTGGATTTCAACTGCTGAATTCTTTTGTTCTTGGGGAGACAAGCCACCACCAGAGAAGTCTGGCATCAGCTTTTTTCCACTAACCATTAAAAGCAAACAGTTGCTCGGGCAGGACAAGCCGACTTTCTAGCGTGTATGGGGGGGCCTTCCGACTCTCCCATGATAGATGATGTCAGGGGAGATAAGGATCAGGCTTTTAGATTTCAATTGCCAGATCATATAGTTCTTGTGAAAATAAGCTACCTTCTCTCTATATTGAGAACACACATGTGTTTGGCTGAGCTGAAATATAATATGTATAAAAGGATCAAGAAAGATAGCTGACAGCTATTGCATGTGTATTTGTACCTTTAGCCATACCATTCCATTCCTTTAGCATTCATTCTATGGCTATCTTATGTATATGTCCAGTTAAAAACAGATTGGCAGATCTGACAATTTGTATCTAAAGGTGCCCATGTATTTTCGAGTAACCTTCATGGAAACAGACAATTTCAATCAACATCACTTGAGTGATATTTAACACCAGGTATTTAAGGGGTACTTCGGTGGAAAACTTTTTTTTTTTTTTACTGGTGCCAGAAAGTTAAACTGATTTTTAAGTGACTTCTATTGAAAAATCTCAATCCTTTCAGTACATATTAGCAGTGGTATGCTGCAGAGGAAATTCTTATCTTTTAGAATTTCTTTTTTGTGTTGTCCACAGTGCTCTCTGCTGACACCTCTGTCCATGTCAGGAACTATCCAGAGCAGCATAGGTTTGCTATGGGGATTTTCTCCTGCTCTGGACAGTTCCTGATACGGGCATCAGGTGTCAACAGAGAGCACTGTGGACAACACAAAAAATAAATTCTAAAATAAATGAATTCCCTCTGTGGTATACATCTGCTAATAAGTACTGGAAAGTAAAGATTGTTTAATAGAAGTAACTTACAAATCTGTTTAACTTCCTGGCACCAGTTGATTTAAAAAATGCTAAAAGATTTTTTTAATCTTTCACCTGATGTCCTTGATCATGTATGGCCGATCAACAACTGTAAACACCAATATGGACTAAAATGCATGTGGCTGTGTCTGCAGAACCATTGTGCTCCAAACAATTGTTCAACCATAAACCTATCTAATGCGTTAAGCCACCTTTTTGGGACAGTTTTGCCCCACTTTTTGTGAGATCCCAAAACAACAAAGGGTTAATTGGTTTCTGATTTCCCTGGTGTGGATAGAAGATTCTGTGGTCAACTAGATCCTCAGTAGATAAAGTTTAGGGTGGGTGAGTGAAACTTCAAGCTTAAAAAAAAATTACATTTGCAAGTTGCTTTTGGATAAATGTCTTATCTGATGCCCCTTGGGTCACCTCTGCACAGAGAGCTGCTGGTGTCACCAGTCTCACCTCCTCCCTTAAATGCCTGATTAAGAGTTATTTATCCTCAAGCAGTCACAGAATTCACAGTAGAAGGTGCTAAAGAGGGATTTTAGGAGTTAGTTGTTTTAATTGCCCAAGGGGGGAGGGCAAAGAGCCATGCACAGTTTGTGTTCTCGACACTACCAGTTCATTACCACTGTATTACCAGCCAGGCACAGAGACACATAGCCAGTTAACACCTTCTCTACCACCTCTGCTGAAAGGCTGCTCTGTGGTTCCTCAACACAGACTAATCGTAGCCATCAAACACGCAATAGCGCATTACAGGCCAATGTATCAGTAGTAACAGTTGTCATTCAAAGAGGGGGGCAGCTCTTTGTGCCAGAGACACTGAAATTGGCAGCCGTTGCTCTATCCAGCCATTGCGGCCTCGTTCTCTTGCTCTGTAATTGGATTCTTAGCCCTCCAAAGGCCCATTTTCACCTGTATCATTGATTAGCAAGTGCATAAGGGAGCGCATTAGAGGAGCGAGTATCCAGCGTAGCAGAGTTTAATGGCTGACACTGCTGACCCAGCTGGCAGGGAATGGAGAACTCTGGATTTGTGACAGCCTTGTACATAGAAAGCTTAGCACATCTTTCTAGGCAATCATCTGCCTCGAGCAGTCTTGAATGCATTTGGTGCTTGTAGAATTGTCCATTTATTTATTTAGCACTAACATATTCTGAAGTGTTGTACAATAATGAAAAAAATGTGGTCTGCTTTACCAGACATTTTTATTGCCTGTGCTTAAAGGGGAGCTCCAGTGGAAAAAAAATTATTTCAAATCAACTGGTGCCAGAAAGTTAAACAGAATTGTAAATTACTTCTATTTAAAATCTTAATCCTTCCAGTACTTATCAGCTGCTGTATACTACAGATATACTACAGAGAAATTTGTGAAGTTCTTTCCAGTCTGACCACAGTGCTCTCTGCTGACACCTCTGTCTGTGTCAGGAACTGTCCAGAGCAGGAGAGATTTTCTATGGGGACATGTTTCTAATCTGGACAGTTCCTGACAAGGACAGGGGTGTCAGCAGAGAGCACTGTGGTCGGACTGGAAATAACTGCATAATTTTCTCTGTAGTATACAGCAACTGATAAGCACTGGAAGGGGTAAGATTTTTAAATAGAAGTAATTTACAAATCTGTTTAACTTTCTGGCACCAGTTGATTTGAAAACATTTGTTTTCCACTTGTTTCCACTGGAGTTCCACTGTACACCCATGGGAATTCCGATCCCCGCCGCTTGCCGGGCGAGGACTGGTACAGGGTGCCTGCTGCCATGTCGGCGATCCCCGCAAATCACCGATCAATTCAGATCAGCGATTTGCGGCAATCCCGGGTTAATTGGGTCCCCGGTGACCGGGAAAAAAAGGGTGATAGGTGCCGTCCGACATGGCACCTATCACCCTTTAGCAGCCACCTCACGATCGTCCTGATTCGTCAGCTGTTACTGACCGACGAATCAGGACTCCTGCTGTGGGGGTGTCCCTAACGGCACCCGCTCCGCCCCTACTCTGGAGGGTGAGAGCAGGTGCCGGGAGTATGTGCCTGGAGTGGGGGCCCCCGTTCCCCGGCATCGGTGGCAGGATCTGGGCCCCCGGAGCGGAAACAGTGTGGTGGTGGCAGGCAGGATCTGGCAGAGAAGCAGCAGGAGGTAAGGCTAGCCTCCTGCTGTTGATAAGCAACAACTCCCAGCATGCACAAAAGGGCATGCTGGTAGTTGTTGTTATGCAACAGCAGAAGGCTCTACTACAACTCCCAGCATTCCCTTTGGTAGTTTGTGCATGCTGGGGGTTGTAGTTATGCAACAGCTGGAGTCACATTTTTTCTATGAAAAGGTGTGCCTCCAGCAATTGCATAACTACAACCCCCAGCATGCACAAACTACCAAAGGGCATGCTGGGAGTTGCAGTCGTGTGCCTCCAGCTGTTGCATAACTACAAGTCCTGGCATGCCCTTCGGTTGTAAGTGCATGCTGAGAGTTGTAGTTTTGCAACAGATGAAGGCACATTGGTTGCGAAACACTGAGTTTGTTACCAAACTCAGTGTTTCACAACCAGTGTGCCTCCAACTGTAGCATAACTACAACCCCCAGCATGCATGGGCAGCCAAAGGACATGCTGGGAGTGTTAGTAGTATGCCTCCAGCTGTTGCATAACTACAAGTCCCAGCATGCCCTTTGGCTGTCAATGCATGCTGAGAGTTGTAGCTTTTGCAACAAGTTTGTTACCTAACTCAGTGTTTCGCAACTAGTAGTGTGCCTCCAGCTGTTGCATAACTACAACTCCCAGCATGCACTGATAGACCGTAAATGCTGGGAGTTGTAGTTTTGCAGCAGCTGGAGGCACACTGTTCGTGAAACATTGAGTTAAGTAACAAAAGTGTTTTGCAACCAGTGTGCCTCCAGCTGTTGCATAACTACAACCCCCTGCATGCACGGACAGCCAAAGGGCATGCTGGGAGTTGTAGTTTTGCAACTGCTGGAGGTCCCCCCCCCCCCATGTGAATGTACAGGGTACATTCACATGGGTGGGGGTTTACAGTGAGTTTCTCGCTGCAAGCTTGAGATTCAGTTCAAACCCCTCAGGCTCAAACCCCCGCCCGTGTGAATGTACCCTAAAAACACTACACTACATTACACTACACAAAATAAAAAGTAAAACACTACATATACACATACCCCTACACAGTTACACCCTCCCTCGTCTGGTACAGCACTGTTTCCAAAACGGAGCCTCCAGCTGTTGTAAAACAACAACTCCCAGTATTGCCGGACAGCCATTGAATGTCCAGGCATGCTGGGAGTTTTGCAACAGCTGGAGGGACCCTGTTTGGGAAACACGATTTTGGAATCGGACGTAAGTGTAATTCGAAACCCGGGTCTGTCCCTATGCAAATCCCTATGGCGCTCTCTCACTTCGGAGCCCTGTTGTATTTCAAGGAAACAGTTTAGGGACACATTTGGGGTATTTCCGTTAATGGGAGCAATTGTGTTACAAATTTTGGAGGGATTTTTCTCCATTTACCCCTTATGAAAAGGAAAAGTAGGGATCTACACCAGCCTGTTAGTGTAAAAAAAAAAAAAAAATTACACTAACATGCTGGTGTTGCCTCATACTTTTTATTTTCACAAGAGGTAAAAGATTAAAAAAAGACCCCCAAAATTTGTAACGCAGGGGTGGCTGACTTTACAGTGGTTCTGACATAAACGCAAAAAAACAATATCCACGTTTGACCCCATTTTGGAAACTACACCCCTCACGGAACGTAACAAGAGGTATATTTAGCCTTAACACCCCAAAAGTGTTTGACAAATTTTCGTTAAAGTTAGATGGGAAAATTAAAAAAAAAAAATTTTTAACTAAAATGCTGGTGGTACCCAAAATTTTTCATTTTTACAAGGGAAAATAGGAAAAAGTCCCCCAAATTTTGCAACCCCATTTCTTATGAGTAAGAACATACCCCAAATGTGGATGTAAAGTGCTCTGGGGGCGAACTACAATGCTCAGAAAAGAAGGAGCGCCATTGGACTTTTGGAGCGAAAATTTGTCCGGAATTGGAGACCACGTGTGTTTACAAAGCCCCCATAGTGCCAGAACAAAGCACCACCCCCCCACATGTGACCCCATTTTGGAAACTACACCCCTCATGTAATGTAATAAGGGGTACAGTGAGTACTTATGCCCCACAAGTGTCTAACAGATTTTTTGAACAGTGGTCCGTGAAAATGAAAAATGTAATACTTCATTTGCACAGCTCACTGTTCCTAAGATCTGTCAAACGCCAATGGGGTGTAAATACTCACTGCACCCCTTATTAAATTCTGTGAGGGGTGTAGTTTCAAACTTTCCATAATGGGGTCACATGTGGGGGGGGGGCACTGTTCTGGCACCATGGGGGCTTTGTAAATGCACATGGCCCCTGACTTCCATTCCAAACAAATGCTCTCTCCAAAAGCTCAATGGCGCTCCTTCTCTTCTGAGCATTGTAGTTTGCCTGCAGAGCCCTTTACATTCACATGTGGGGTATTTCCATACTCAGAAGAAATGGGGTTACAAATTTTGGGGGGCATTTTCCCCTATTACCCCCTTGTAAAAATGTAAAATTTGGGGGGGAAATGCACTTTAGTGAAAAAAAAGTTTTCATTTACACATCCGACTTTAACAAAGTCTTCAAACACCTGTGGAGTGTTAAGGCTCACTGTACCCCTTGTTACGTTCCTTGAGGGGGGTAGTTTCCAAAATAGTATGCCAGTATGCTCTGTGTCCCTCAGCGGGGATGCGATCCCCGTGGCGGGACGTGCCCGCCCGCGGATCGCATCTCGTATCACTCACCTGTCCCGTCCTTCTGCTCAGTCCCGGCGCGCATGGCCCCACTCTCTAGGGCGCCCGCGCGCCGGGTCTCTCAGATTTAAAGGGCCAGTGCACCATTAATTGGTGCCTGGCCCAATTAGTTCCAAGCACTCCCTACACTATTTAAACCCACTTCCCCTTCCTGTCCTTGCTGGATCTTGTTGCCTTGTGCCCTGAGAAAGCATTTCTGTGTGTTCCATTGCCTGTGTATCCAGACCCTTGCCGTTGCCCCTGACTATGAACCATTGCTGCCTGCCCAGACCTTCTGCTACGTCCGACCTTGCTCTTGCCTTGTCCTTGTGTACTGCGCCTGTCTCAGCTGTCAGTGAGTTTCAGTCGCTATCAGGTGGAACGACCAGGGGGTTACCTGCCGCCGCAAGTCAATCCCGCTTTGCGGTGGGCTCTGGTGAAAACCAGTAACCCCTTAGATTCCGTTCCCCTGGTACGGCCCACGCCATCACCTCACTGACACAGAGAATCCACCACCCGTGTCCTCTCCGCATACCAGTCCGGATCCTGACAGTAGATCCGGCCATGGATCCCGCTGAGGTCCCGCTGCCCAGTGTCGCTGACCTAACCTCCGTGGTCGCCCAGCAATCACAGCAGATCGCGCAACAAGGACAACAGCTGACTCAGCTGACTGCTATGCTGCAACAGCTTCTGCTGCAACAACAGCAACCATCTCCTCCGCCAGCTCCTGCATCTCCTCCGCAGCGAGTGGCTGCTCCCAGTTTCCGCCTGTCTCTCCCGGACAAGTTTGATGGGGACTCTAAACTGTGCCGTGGATTCCTGTCCCAGTGTTCCTACACCTGGAGATGATGTCAGACCAATTTCCTACAGAACGGTCTAAGGTGGCTTTCGTGGTCAGCCTCCTGTCTGGAAAAGCCTTGTCCTGCTACAATCCTGTCCTTCTTCTCAGAAGTACGTAGTGTTTTTGGGGAGCCAGCCCGGGCTTCTTCAGCCGAGACTGCTTTGCTGAATCTTGTCCAAGGGAGTTCTTCAGTGGGCGATTACGCCATCCTGTTCCGCACCCTCGCCTCTGAGCTTTCCTGGAATAATGAGGCCCTCTGCGCGACCTTTAAGAAAGGCTTATCCAGTCACATCAAAGATGTCCTGGCCGCACGAGAAATTCCTGCTAACCTGTCTGAACTCATCCATTTGGCCGCCCGCATCGACATGCGTTTCTCGGAAAAGAATCTTGTTCACACCAGGCGTTTTTCCTCCCAGGCTCCTCTCCTCCAACATCCTTTGCAATCTGTTCCTGTGCCTCCTGCCGAGGAGGCTATGCAAGTGGATCGGTCTCGCCTGACCCAACAAGAGAGGACTCGCCGTAGGAATGAAAACCTGTGTCTATACTGTGCAAGCACCGAACATTTCCTAAAAGACTGTTCTATTCGTCCTCCACGTCTGAGAAATGCACCCACTCACCTTGTCAACGTAGGAGAGTCGTTACTAGGAGTGAATTCTACCTCTCCACGATTGACTTTACCTGTGCGGATTGCCATACCCGCTAATGCTACCACCTTCTCCGTTGTGGCCTTCTTGGACTTGGGTTCAGCAGGAAGTTTCATTGAAGCCTCCCTAGTAAACAGATTCAACATTCCAGTTACCCGTCTTGTTAAGCCTCTCTTCATTTCATCCGTCAATGGAGAAAGACTGGTCTGCACCGTGCGTTACCGCACTCAACCGCTACTCATGACTGTTGGAGTTCACCATCATGAACATATTAAATTTTTTGTGCTACCCAACTGCACTTCTGAAATTCTACTGGGCTTGCCCTAGCTCCAACGTCATTCGCCTAGCCTCGACTGGGTCACCGGGGACATTAAGAGCTGGGGATCTTCTTGCCACAAGCGATGTCTTCACCCAGTTTTTTCCTTTCAAGTCTCCATGGCTACTCCTTTGCCAGGTCTTCCTAAGGCCTATCAGGACTTTTCTGACGTCTTTTGTAAAAAGCAGGCAGAGGTCTTACCACCACATAGACCCTATGACTGTCCTATCGACCTGCTTCCTGATACCACACCGCCCCGTGGTAAGATTTATCCACTTTCTGCCCCGGAAACCCAAGCTATGTCTGAGTACATACAAGAAGACCTCAAAAGAGGTTTTATCCGGAAATCTTCTTCCTTGGCTGTAGCTGGATTTTTCTTTGTCGCTAAAAAAAAGATGGATCTCTCCGCCCTTGTATTGATTACCACGGTCTCAATAAAATTACTGTAAAAAATCGCTATCCTCTGCCTCTCATCTCCGAACTCTTCGACTGACTGCGAGGTGCTAAGATTTTCACCAAACTAAATCTAAGGGGCCACTGCTACAATCCTGTCCTTCTTCTCAGAAGTACGTAGTGTCTTTGAGGAGCCAGCCCGAGCTTCCCCAGCCGAGACTGCTTTGCTGAATCTTGTCCAAGGGAGTTCTTCAGTGGGCGAATACACCATCCTGTTCCGCACCCTCGCCTCTGAGCTTTCCTGGAATAATGAGGCCCTCTGCGCGACCTTTAAGAAAGGCTTATCCAGTCACATCAAAGATGTCCTGACCGCACGAGAAATTCCTGCTAACCTGTCTGAACTCCTCCATTTGGCCACTCGCATCGACATGCGTTTCTCGGAAAAGGATCTTGTTCACACCAGGCGTTTTTCCTTCCAGGCTCCTCTCCTCCAACATCCTTTGCAATCTGTTCCTGTGCCTCCTGCTGAGGAGGCTATGCAAGTGGATCGGTCTCGCCTGACCCAACAAGAGAGGACTCGCCGTAGGAATGAAAACCTGTGTCTATACTGTGCAAGCACCGAACATTTCCTAAAAGACTGTCCTATTCGTCTTCCATGTCTGAGAAACGCACCCACTCACCTAGTCAACGTAGGAGAGTCGTTGCTAGGAGTGAATTCTACCTCTCCACAATTGACTTTACCTGTGCGGATTGCAATACCAGCTAATGCGACCACCTTCTCCGTTGTGGCCTTCTTGGACTCGGGTTCAGCAGGAAGTTTCATTGAAGCCTCCCTAGTAAACAGATTCAACATTCCAGTTACCCGTCTCGTTAAGCCTCTCTTCATTTCATCCGTCAATGGAGAGAGACTGGTCTGCACCGTGCGTTACCGCACTCAACCGCTACTCATGACTGTTGGAGTTCACCATCATGAACATATTAAATTTTTTGTGCTACCCAACTGCACTTCTGAAATTCTACTGGGCTTGCCCTGGCTCCAACGTCATTCGCCTAGCCTCGACTGGGTCACCGGGGGCATTAAGAGCTGGGGATCTTCTTGCCACAAGCGATGTCTTCACCCAGTTTCTTCTTGCCAAGTCTCCATGGCTACTCCTTTGCCAGGTCTTCCTAAGGCCTATCAGGACTTTTCTGACGTCTTTTGTAAAAAGCAGGCAGAGGTCTTACCACCACATAGACCCTATGACTGTCCTATCGACCTGCTTCCTGGCACCACACCGCTCCGTGGTAGGATTTATCCACTTTCTGCCCCGGAAACCCAAGCTATGTCTGAGTACATACAAGAAAACCTCAAAAGAGGTTTTATCCGGAAATCTTCTTCCTTGGCTGTAGCTGGATTTTTCTTTGTCGCTAAAAAAGATGGATCTCTCCGCCCTTGTATTGATTACCACGGTCTCAATAAAATTACTGTAAAAAATCGCTATCCTCTGCCTCTCATCTCCGAACTCTTCGACCGACTGCAAGGTGCTAAGATTTTCACCAAACTAGATCTAAGGGGCGCATATAACCTCATCCGTATTCGAGCAGGTGATGAATGGAAGACCGCCTTCAATACCAGAGATGGTCACTTTGAATACCTAGTTATGCCATTTGGTCTATGCAACGCCCCAGCAGTCTTTCAGGACTTTGTTAATGAAATTTTTCGGGATATGGTGTACTCTTGTGTGGTAGTCTATCTTGACGACATCCTAATTTTTTCCTCCAACCTAGAGGAACATCGCCTTCATGTTCGTCAAGTGCTCCAGCGACTACGCCAAAATCAACTTTACGCCAAAATCGAGAAATGTCTATTCGAACGCAGCAGTCTTCCCTTCTTGGGTTACATTGTGTCCAGACAAGGTCTTCAAATGGACCCTGATAAACTTTCTGCGGTAATGGATTGGCCTCGTCCCACTGGCCTTAGAGCATTCCAAAGATTTCTCGGATTTGCAAATTACTACCGTCAATTCATTCCCCACTTCTCCACCATCGTTGCTCCTATTGTAGCACTGACTAAGAAAAATGCTAATCCGAAATCTTGGCCGCCACAGGCGGAGGAAGCCTTTAACCACCTCAAAGCCACCTTCTCCTCTGCTCCAGTCTTGTCCAGACCTGCTGCTCAGAAGCCCTTCTTCCTCGAGGTTGACGCCTCCTCTGTTGGAGCCGGAGCTGTTCTCCTACAAAAATCCGCTAAAGGAAAAAATGTCACTTGCGGATTTTTCTCCAAAACCTTCTCACCTCTAGAAAAAAATTATTCCAACGGAGACTGTGAACTGTTGGCGATTAAGTTGGCCCTTGAGGAGTGGAGACATCTTTTGGAAGGATCCCTTCACCCATCACCATTTATACAGATCACAAAAATTTGTCTTATCTCCAATCCGCCCAGCGGCTAAATCCTCGCCAGGCTAGGTGGTCGTTGTTTTTTGCCCGTTTCAACTTTCAGATCCATTTTCGTCCTGTAGACAAGAATGTCAGAGCTGATGCTCTATCTCGTACCACTGATGCCTCTGAAGCCGAGACCCTTCCTCAGCACATCATTCCCCCTGAGTGCCTGATCTCTTCTGCTCCTGCTTCTCTGGTACCTGTCCCTCCGGCCCACGCCATCACCTCACTGACACAGAGGATCCACCACCCGTGTCCTCTCCGCATACCAGTCCGGATCCTGACAACTGGGGCTTCCTAAATGCTACATGCCCCCAATTCAGCAAAATTTGCTTTCCCAAAGTCAAATGTGACTCCTTCTCTTCTGAGCATTGTAGTGCGCCCGCAGAGCATTTTGTGTCCCAACATGGGGCATTTCCATACTCTGCAGAAATGGGGTTACAAATTTTGGGGGGCATTTTCTCCCATTACCTTTTGTAAAAATTGTAAATTTGGGGAAAAAATTTACTTTAGTGAAAAAATTTTTTTTCATTTACACATCCAACTTTAACGAAAAGTCGTCAAACACCTGTGGGGTGTTTAGGCTCACTGGACCCCTTGTTACATGCCTTGAGGGGTGTAGTTTCCAAAATAGTATGTGTTTTTTTTTCACTCTCCAAAATCCCATTGTTGCTCCTTCCCTTCTGAGCCCTCTAGTGCACCCATAGAGCACTTTACATCCACATATGAGGTATTTCCTTACTCGAGAGAAATTGGGTTACAAATTTTGGGAGGCTTTTTCTCCTAGTACCCCTTGTACAAATTCAAAAACTGGGTCTACAAGAACATTCGAGTGTAAAAAATTAAGATTTTGAATTTTCTCATTCACTTTGCTGCTATTCCTGTGAAACACCCAAAGGGTTAACACACTTACTGAATGTCATTTTGAATACTTTGAGGGGTGCAGTTTTTATTATGGGGTCATTTATGTGGTATTTCTAATAAGAAAGCCCTTTAAATCCACTTCAAAACTGAACTGGTCCCTGGAAAATTGCGATTTTGAAAATTTTGTGAAAAATTAGAAAATTGCTGCTGAACTTTGAAGCCCTCTGATGTCTTCCAAAAGTAAAAACTGTCACGATGCCGGCTGGCAGGTAGTGGATCCTCTGTGCCAGAGAGGGATTGGCGTGGACCGTGCTAGTGGACCGGTTCTAAGCCACTACTGGTTTTCACCAGAGCCCGCCGCAAAGCGGGATGGTCTTGCTGCGGCGGTAGTGACCAGGTCGTATCCACTAGCAACGGCTCACCTCTCTGGCTGCTGAAGATAGGCGCGGTACAAGGGAGTAGGCAGAAGCAAGGTCGGACGTAGCAGAAGGTCGGGGCAGGCAGCAAGGATCGTAGTCAGGGGCAACGGCAGAAGGTCTGGAACACAGGCTAGGAACACACAAGGAACGCTTTCACTGGCACAATGGCAACAAGATCCGGCAAGGGAGTGCAGGGGAAGTGAGGTGATATAGGGAAGTGCACAGGTGAACACACTAATTGGAACCACTGCGCCAATCAGCGGCGCAGTGGCCCTTTAAATCGCAGAGACCCGGCGCGCGCGCGCCCTAGGGAGCGGGGCCGCGCGCGCCGGGACAGAACAGACGGAGAGCGAGTAAGGTACGGGAGCCGGGGTGCGCATCGCGAGCGGGCGCTACCCGCATCGCGAATCGCATCCCGGCTGGCAGCGGAATCGCAGCGCCCCGGGTCAGAGGATGTGACCGGAGCGCTGCAGCGGGGAGAGTGAAGCGAGCGCTCCGGGGAGGAGCGGGGACCCGGAGCGCTCGGCGTAACAGTACCCCCCCCCTTGGGTCTCCCCCTCTTCTTAGAGCCTGAGAACCTGAGGAGCAGACTTTTGTCTAGGATGTTGTCCTCAGGTTCCCAGGATCTCTCTTCAGGACCACAACCCTCCCAGTCCACTAAAAAAAAAGTTTTCCCTCTGACCTTTTTGGAAGCTAAGATCTCTTTGACAGAGAAGATGTCCGAGGAGCCGGAAACAGGAGTGGGAGGAACAGATTTGGGAGAAAAACGGTTGAGGATGAGTGGTTTGAGAAGAGAGACGTGAAAGGCATTAGGGATACGAAGAGAAGGAGGAAGAAGAAGTTTATAAGAGACAGGATTAATTTGACACAAAATTTTGAAAGGACCAAGATAGCGTGGTCCCAACTTGTAGCTAGGGACACGGAAGCGGACATATTTAGCGGAGAGCCATACCTTGTCTCCAGGGGAAAAAACGGGAGGAGCTCTTCTTTTCTTATCCGCGAACTTCTTCATGCGTGATGAAGCCTGTAAGAGAGAATTTTGGGTCTCTCTCCATATGATGGAAAGGTCACGAGAAATTTCATCCACAGCGGGCAGACCAGAGGGCAAGGGAGTAGGGAGGGGGGGAAGAGGGTGACGGCCGTACACCACGAAAAATGGGGATTTGGAGGAAGATTCAGAGACCCTGAAGTTATACGAGAATTCGGCCCATGGGAGGAGATCTGCCCAGTCATCCTGGCGGGAGGAAACAAAATTTCGCAAATAATCACCCAAGATCTGGTTAATTCTTTCTACTTGTCCATTGGACTGGGGATGATATGCAGAAGAAAAATTTAATTTAATCTTGAGTTGTTTACAGAGAGCCCTCCAGAATTTAGACACGAATTGGACACCTCTATCCGAGACAATCTGCGTAGGCAACCCGTGAAGACGAAAAATGTGTACAAAAAATTGTTTAGCCAACTGAGGCGCAGAAGGAAGACCAGGAAGAGGGATGAAATGTGCCATTTTGGAGAATCGATCAACGACCACCCAAATAACAGTGTTGCCACGGGAAGGGGGTAAATCAGTAATAAAATCCATACCAATCAGAGACCAAGGCTGTTCGGGGACAGGCAGAGGGTGAAGAAAACCAGCGGGCTTCTGGCGAGGAGTCTTATCCCGGGCACAGATAGTGCAGGCTCGCACAAAGTCCACAACATCCGTCTCCAGAGTCGGCCACCAATAGAAGCGGGAGATGAGTTGCACAGATTTCTTGATGCCCGCATGACCTGCGAGATGGGAGGAGTGACCCCATTTGAGGATTCCGAGGCGTTGGCGTGGAGAAACAAAGGTCTTTCCTGGAGGAGTCTGCCTGATGGAGGCAGGAGAAGTGGAGATCAGGCAGTCAGGTGGAATGATGTGTTGCGGAGAGAGTTCAACTTCTGAGGCATCCGAGGAACGAGAGAGAGCATCGGCCCTAATGTTCTTATCGGCAGGACGAAAGTGAATCTCAAAATTAAATCGGGCAAAGAACAGAGACCACCGGGCCTGGCGAAGATTCAGCCGTTGGGCAGACTGGAGGTAGGAGAGGTTCTTGTGGTCGGTGTAGATAATAACAGGAAAACTTGATCCCTCCAGCAGATGCCTCCATTCCTCAAGTGCTAATTTAATGGCTAGAAGCTCTCGATCCCCGATGGAGTAGTTCCTCTCCGCTGGAGAGAAGGTCCTAGAGAAAAAACCACAAGTGACAGCATGCCCGGAGGAATTTTTTTGTAGAAGAACAGCTCCAGCTCCCACTGAGGAGGCATCAACTTCCAATAGGAAGGGTTTGGAAGGGTCAGGTCTGGAGAGGACGGGAGCCGAAGAAAAGGCAGACTTGAGTCGTTTAAAGGCGTCTTCTGCTTGAGGAGGCCAGGACTTGGGATCAGCATTTTTTTTGGTTAAAGCCACGATAGGAGCCACAATGGTAGAAAAATGTGGAATAAATTGCCTGTAATAATTGGCGAACCCCAAAAAGCGTTGGATAGCACGGAGTCCGGAGGGGCGTGGCCAATCTAAGACGGCAGAGAGTTTGTCTGGATCCATCTGTAGTCCCTGGCCAGAGACCAAATATCCTAGAAAAGGAAGAGATTGGCATTCAAACAGACATTTCTCAATTTTGGCATAGAGTTGATTGTCACGAAGTCTCTGAAGAACCATACGGACATGCTGGCGGTGTTCTTCTAGATTGGCAGAAAAAATTAGGATATCGTCCAGATATACAACAACACAGGAGTATAACAGATCACGAAAAATTTCATTGACAAAGTCTTTGAAGACGGCAGGGGCGTTGCACAGGCCAAAGGGCATGACCAGATACTCAAAGTGTCCATCTCTGGTGTTAAATGCCGTTTTCCACTCATCCCCCTCTCTGATGCGGATGAGGTTATAGGCGCCTCTTAAGTCCAATTTAGTAAAGATGTGGGCACCTTGGAGGCGATCAAAGAGTTCAGAGATGAGGGGTAAGGGGTAGCGGTTCTTAACCGTGATTTTATTAAGACCGCGGTAGTCAATGCAAGGACGTAGGGAGCCATCTTTTTTGGACACAAAGAAAAATCCGGCTCCGGCAGGAGAGGAGGATTTACGGATAAAGCCCTTTTTTAGATTCTCCTGGACGTATTCAGACATGGCAAGAGTCTCTGGGGCAGAGAGAGGATAAATTCTGCCCCGGGGTGGAGTAGTGCCCGGGAAGAGGTCGATAGGACAATCATAAGGCCTGTGAGGAGGTAGAGTCTCAGCTTGTTTTTTGCAGAAAACATCCGCGAAGTCCATATAGGCCTTAGGGAGACCGGTTACTGGAGGAACCACAGAGTTACGGCAAGGGTTACTGGGAACCGGTTTTAGACAGTTCTTGGAACAAGAGGACCCCCAACTCTTGATCTCCCCAGTGGACCAATCCAAGGTTGGGGAATGAAGTTGAAGCCAGGGAAGTCCAAGGAGAATTTCCGAGGTGCAATTGGGGAGGACCAAAAGTTCAATCCTCTCGTGATGAGATCCGATGCTCATAAGAAGGGGCTCCGTGCGGAAACGTATGGTACAGTCCAATCTTTCATTATTTACACAATTGATGTAGAGGGGTCTGGCGAGACTGGTCACCGGGATGTTGAACCTGTTGACGAGAGAGGCCAAAATAAAATTTCCTGCAGATCCAGAGTCCAAGAAGGCCACAGTAGAGAAGGAGAAGGCAGAGGCAGACATCCGCACAGGCACAGTAAGACGTGGAGAAGCAGAGTAGACATCAAGGACTGTCTCACCATTGTGCGGAGTCAGCGTACGTCTTTCCAGGCGGGGAGGACGGATAGGACAATCCCTCAGGAAGTGTTCGGTACTAGCACAGTACAGGCAGAGGTTCTCCATACGGCGTCGTGTCCTCTCTTGAGGTGTCAGACGAGACCGGTCGACCTGCATAGCCTCCACGGCGGGAGGCACAGGAACAGATTGCAGGGGACCAGAGGAGAGAGGAGCCGAGGAGAAGAAACGCCTCGTGCGAACAGAGTCCATATCTTGGCGGAGTTCCTGACGCCTTTCGGAAAAACGCATGTCAATGCGAGTGGCTAGGTGAATAAGTTCATGTAGATTAGCAGGAATTTCTCGTGCGGCCAGAACATCTTTAATGTTGCTGGATAGGCCTTTTTTGAAGGTCGCGCAGAGGGCCTCATTATTCCAGGACAATTCTGAAGCAAGAGTACGGAATTGTACGGCATACTCGCCAACGGAAGAATTACCCTGGACCAGGTTCAACAGGGCAGTCTCAGCAGAAGAGGCTCGGGCAGGTTCCTCAAAGACACTTCGGATTTCCGAGAAGAAGGAGTGTACAGAGGCAGTGACGGGGTCATTGCGGTCCCAGAGCGGTGTGGCCCATGACAGGGCTTTTCCGGACAGAAGGCTGACTACGAAAGCCACCTTAGACCTTTCAGTGGGAAACAGGTCCGACATCATCTCCAGATGCAGGGAACATTGTGAAAGAAAGCCACGGCAAAACTTAGAGTCCCCATCAAATTTATCCGGCAAGGATAGGCGTAGCCCAGGAGCGGCCACTCGCTGCGGAGGAGGTGCAGGAGCTGGCGGAGGAGATGACTGCTGAAGCTGTGGTAGTAACTGTTGTAGCATAACGGTCAGTTGAGACAGCTGTTGGCCTTGTTGCGCTATCTGTTGTGACTGCTGGGCGACCACCGTGGTGAGGTCAGCGACAACTGGCAGAGGAACTTCAGCGGGATCCATGGCCGGATCTACTGTCACGATGCCGGCTGGCAGGTAGTGGATCCTCTGTGCCAGAGAGGGATTGGCGTGGACCGTGCTAGTGGACCGGTTCTAAGCCACTACTGGTTTTCACCAGAGCCCGCCGCAAAGCGGGATGGTCTTGCTGCGGCGGTAGTGACCAGGTCGTATCCACTAGCAACGGCTCACCTCTCTGGCTGCTGAAGATAGGCGCGGTACAAGGGAGTAGGCAGAAGCAAGGTCGGACGTAGCAGAAGGTCGGGGCAGGCAGCAAGGATCGTAGTCAGGGGCAACGGCAGAAGGTCTGGAACACAGGCTAGGAACACACAAGGAACGCTTTCACTGGCACAATGGCAACAAGATCCGGCAAGGGAGTGCAGGGGAAGTGAGGTGATATAGGGAAGTGCACAGGTGAACACACTAATTGGAACCACTGCGCCAATCAGCGGCGCAGTGGCCCTTTAAATCGCAGAGACCCGGCGCGCGCGCGCCCTAGGGAGCGGGGCCGCGCGCGCCGGGACAGAACAGACGGAGAGCGAGTAAGGTACGGGAGCCGGGGTGCGCATCGCGAGCGGGCGCTACCCGCATCGCGAATCGCATCCCGGCTGGCAGCGGAATCGCAGCGCCCCGGGTCAGAGGATGTGACCGGAGCGCTGCAGCGGGGAGAGTGAAGCGAGCGCTCCGGGGAGGAGCGGGGACCCGGAGCGCTCGGCGTAACAAAAACATGTCAACTTTATGATGTAATCATAAAGTAGGCATATTGTATGTGTGAATCAATATATAATTTATTTGGTATGTTTATTTTCCTTACCAGCAGAGAGCTTCAAAGTTAGAAAAATGCAAAATGTTAACATTTTTCATGACATTTTGGAATTTTTCACCAAGAAATGATGCAAGTATCTACGAAAATTTACCACTATGTTAAAGTAAAATATGTCACGAAAAAACATTCTCGGAGTCAAATTCATAATTAAAAGCATCCCAGAGTTATTAAAGGAGTACTCTTTAATTTTTTAATTACTTCCAGTGCCCTTCCAGTACTTTTTAGCAGTTGTATGCTACAGCGGAAATTCTTTTCTTTTTGAAGTTTTTTTTTGTCTTGTCCACAGTGCTCTCTGCTGACACCTGATGCCCGTATCAGGAGCTGTCCAGAGCAGACGAAAATCCCCATTGCAAACCTATGCTGCTCTGGACGGTTCCTGATACGGACAGAGGTGTCAGCAGAGAGCACAAAAAAGGAATTCAAAAAGAAAAGTTTCCTTTGTAGCATACAGCTGCTGAAAAGTACTGGAAGGGTTAAGAATTTTTATTAGAAGTAATTTACAAATCTGTTTAACTTTCTGGCACCAGTTGATTTAAAAAAAAATATTTTCCACTGGAGTACTCCTTTAATACATAAAGTGACAGTGGTCAGATGTGCAAAAAAGGCTCTGGTCCTTAAGGTGAAAATGGGCTTGGTCCTTAAAGGGTTAAAGTGAAAATGGGCTTGATCCTTAAGGGGTTAAACTGATCTGTTTTTAGGATATAAAGTTTTTAGAATATAAAGTAAGAGCATCACTCCATAGGGCTTTTAACCCTGTGTTCAAGAGTTTAAAAAGATATGCAAATTAGGCTTTGAAACCCTCTGGCCATTCCCCTTGGCCACAGTTCGGCTCGTCACTAGTTGAAACAGCAGCATAGGGGATTGAGTTAGGTATGACTACTTTTTATGTTTAACATGGTCTGGGTGGTCTGTTGCTTGATTCTCCCCTTTCTCGGCCAAGATGAAAGCTGCTGCAACTATTTATTTTACTCAACTTTACACAATTATTTATTCTACTCATCTGAATTGGCAAAAAGCAAATAGTTACACAGTTAGTATGGATGAAAAAAAGACATACGTCCATCAAGTCCAACCAGGGAATTGAAGTGAAGGGTGTAAGGGGATAAGGGGAAGGGATGTAGTTTTATAATTCTGCATAAGCATTAATGTTTAGTCCATCTGGTCCTGGAGATTTGCTTACATTTATATTACTTAACTTACCTTGTACCATCTCTACATTAAGCCAGTTCAGTACATTACATGATGTGTTACCAGCACTGACCTGTACATGATGTGTTACCAGCACTGACCTGGCCAATGTCAGCTCCTTTTTCCATAGTATATACAGAACTAAAGAACCCATTCAGTAGCTCCGCCTTCTCTTGATCGCCTGTGACAACCTCCCCATTATCATTATTAAGGGGTCCTACATGCTCTGTCCTTGTTTTTTTTGTATTTATATATCTAAAAAAATATTTAGGATTAGTTTTGCTTTCTTTGGCCACCTGTCTCTCATTTTGAATTTTTGCTGTTTTTATTACATTTTTACAGATTTTATTAAGCTCCTTGTACTGTTTAAATGTTATCGCTGACCCATCAGATTTGTATTTTTTGAAGGCTATTTTTTGTTGTTTATTGCTCTTTTAACATCATTTGTCATCCATGTAGGATTTAGTTTTAATCGTTTATATTTGTTCCCCTTTGGTATATATTTAGCTGTATAGTTATTTAGAGTTGATTTAAAGATGTCCCATTTACCTTCTGTATCAGTATTTGACAACACCTCCCCCAGTCTATGTCCTGTAGTGCAGCCCTCAGCCCAGGGAAATTTGCCTTTTTAAAGTTATATGTTTTTGCTTTCCCCGTCTGTCTTTGTTTTCTACATTTAAAATCAAAAGTAACTATATTGTGGTCGCTATTACCAAGGTTTTCCCGCACAGTTACATTACCAACCAGCTCTGCGTTGTTGGAAATTATCAGATCCAACAAGGCATCACTTCTTGTTCGGTCCTCCACAAACTGGTCCATAAAATTATCCTGCAATAAATTTAGGAATTTTCTCCCCTTTGTAGTTTTAGCCAACCACTGCAAGATGCTGCAGGACAGCTATCTGGATACTCAAATCACTTTCCTGTGATAACATTGCTAGGGGTTTCAGCTGGATGATAGCTTATTGTGATCAGCTGATCAGCAATAAGAGAAAGGGTTGTCTAGACTGAGCAAACTGTGCGAGTCCTATGATATCACTGTTCTCATCAAAACCTGTGCAGAGGAAAAGTTGCCCTGTTTCCCACAGTAACCAATCAGATTGCTTCTTTAATTTTTAACCCCTTAAGGACGCAGGACGTAAATGTACATCCTGGTGCGGTGGTACTTAATGCACAAGGACCTACATTTACGTCCTGTGCATAATCGCGGGCATCGGAGGGATGCCCGTTTCATGCGCGGCTGATCCCGGCTGCTGATCGCAGCCAGGGACCCGCCGGCAATGGCCGACGCCCGAGATCTCGCGGGCGTCCGCCATTAACCCCTCAGGTGCCGGGATCAATACAGATCCTGGCATCTGCGGCAGTGCGCGATTTCAATGAATGATCGGATCGCCCGCAGCACTGCTGCGGGGATCCGATCATTCAGAACGCCGCACGGAGGTCCCCTCACCTTCCGGCTCCCGGCGTCTCCTGCTCTGGTCTGAGATCGAGCAGACCAGAGCAGAAGATGACTGATAACACTGATCTGTTCTATGTCCTATACATAGAACAGATCAGTATTAGCAATCATGGTATTGCTATGAATAGTCCCCTATGGGGACTATTCAAGTGTAAAAAAAAAATTTAAAAAATGTAAAAGTTAAAAAAAAAAGTGAAAAATCCCCTCCCCCAATAAAAAAGTAAAACGTCATTTTTTTCCTATTTTACCCCCAAAAAGCATAAAAAATGTATTTAATAGACATATTTGGTATCGCCGCGTGTGTAAATGTCCGAACTATTAAAATAAAATGTTAATGATCCCATACGGTGAACGGCGTGAACGTAAAAAAAAAAAAAAAGTCCAAAATTGCTACTTTTTTCATACATTTTATTAAAAAAAATATAAAAAATGTATTAAAAGTTTTTTATATGCAAATGTGGTATCTCATACCGCCGCTTATACGGAAAAATAAAAAAGTTAGAGGTCATCAAAATAAAGAGATTATAAACATACTAATTTGGTTAAAAAGTTTGTGATTTTTTTTAATCATCCGGCCACTGTCACGATTCGGCTGGCTGGAGGTGGATCCTCTGTGCCAGAGAGGGATTGGCGTGGACCGTGCTGGTGGACCGGTTCTAAGTTGCTACTGGTATTCACCAGAGCCCGCCGCAAAGCGGGATGGTCTTGCAGCAGCGGTAGCAACCAGGTCGTATCCACCAGCAAAGGCTCAACCTCTCTGACTGCTGAAGATAGGCGCGGTACAAGGGAGTAGACAAGAGCAAGGTCGGACGTAGCAGAAGGTCAGGGCAGGCAGCAAGGATCGTAGTCAGGGGCAACGGCAGGAGGTCTGGAACACAGGCTAGGAACACACAAGGAAACGCTTTCACTGGCACAATGGCAACAAGATCCGGCGAGGGAGTGCAGGGGAAGTGAGGTATAAATAGGGAGTGCACAGGTGAACACACTAATTAAGCCAGCTGCGCCAATCAGTGGCGCAGTGGGCCTTTAAATTGCAGAGACCCTGCGCGCGCACGCCCTAAGGTGCGGGGCCGCGCGCGCCGGGACAAGACCGACGGAGAGCGAGTCAGGTACGGGAGCCGGGATGCGCATCGCGAGCGGGAGCCGGGATGCACATCGCGAGCGGGCGCCTCCCGCATCGCGAATCGCATCCCGGCTGAGAGAGGTATTGCAGCGCACCCGGTCAGCAGGTCTGACCGGGGCGCTGCAAATGCGAGGATGTTGCGAGCGCTCCGGGGAGGAGCGGGGACCCGGAGCGCTCGGCGTAACAGTACCCCCCCCCCCTTGCCCGCTGTGGATGGAAAGAGACCAAAAATTCTCTTTTACAGGCTTCATCCCGCATGAAAAGGTTTGCCGATAAGAAAAGAAGAACTCCCCCCATTTTTGCTCCCGGAGACAAGGTATGGCTCTCCGCTAAATATGTCCGCTTTCGTGTCCCCAGTTACAAACTGGGACCACGCTATCTTGGTCCTTTCAAAGTCTTGTGCCAGATTAACCCTGTCTCTTACAAACTCCTTCTTCCTCCTTCTCTTCGTATTCCCAATGCCTTCCATGTCTCTCTCCTTAAACCACTCATCATTAACCGCTTCTCTCCCAAACTTGTTTCTCCCACTCCTGTTTCCGGTTCTTCTGACGTCTTCTCCGTGAAGGAGATTCTGGCCTCCAAGACGGTCAGAGGGAAAAAAAATTTCTTGGTGGATTGGGAAGGCTGTGGTCCAGAAGAGAGATCCTGGGAACCTGAGGACAACATCCTAGACAAAAGTCTTGTCCTCAGGTTCTCAGGCTCCAAGAAGAGGGGGAGACCCAAGGGGGGGGGGTACTGTTACGCCGAGCGCTCCGGGTCCCCGCTCCTCCCCGGAGCGCTCGCAACATCCTCGCATTTGCAGCGCCCCGGTCAGACCTGCTGACCGGGTGCGCTGCAATACCTCTCTCAGCCGGGATGCGATTCGCGATGCGGGAGGCGCCCGCTCGCGATGCGCATCCCGGCTCCCGTACCTGACTCGCTCTCCGTCGGTCTTGTCCCGGCGCGCGCGGCCCCGGGTCTCTGCAATTTAAAGGGCCACTGCGCCACTGATTGGCGCAGCTGGCTTAATTAGTGTGTTCACCTGTGCACTCCCTATTTATACCTCACTTCCCCTGCACTCCCTCGCCGGATCTTGTTGCCATTGTGCCAGTGAAAGCGTTTCCTTGTGTGTTCCTAGCCTGTGTTCCAGACCTCCTGCCGTTGCCCCTGACTACGATCCTTGCTGCCTGCCCTGACCTTCTGCTACGTCCGACCTTGCTCTTGTCTACTCCCTTGTACCGCGCCTATCTTCAGCAGTCAGAGAGGTTGAGCCGTTGCTGGTGGATACGACCTGGTTACTACCGCCGCAGCAAGACCATCCCGCTTTGCGGCGGGCTCTGGTGAATACCAGTAGCAACTTAGAACCGGTCCACCAGCACGGTCCACGGCAATCCCTCTCTGGCACAGAGGATCCACCTCCAGCCAGCCGAATCGTGACAGTATTGACCCTCAGAATAAAGAACACATGTCCTTTTTACCGTAAATTGTACCGCGAAAAATTAAACCTTCCAAAATTAGCAAAATTGCATTTTTCTTTTTAATTTCCCCACAAAAATAGTGTTTTTTGGTTGCGCCATACATTTTATGATATAATGAGTTATGTCATTACAAAGGACCACTGTTCGCGCAAAAAACAAGCCCTCATACTAGTCTGTGGATGAAAATATAAAAGAGTTATGATTTTTAGAAGGCGAGGAGGAAAAAATGAAAACGTAAAAATTCAATTGTCTGAGTCCTTAAGGCCAAAATGGGCTGAGTCCTTAAGGGGTTAAAGGGCCTGTGCAAAATTAAAGTAGCGATCCGATTGGTTGCTATGGGCAATTTTTCCTCTGAACAGATTTTGATAAATCTCCCCCTTGTCATTATCCTAAATGCATATCATCAATGGAAATATCTGGGAAAACCCACTAGGAACCATTTCACATGTGTCAGATTTGACACAGATTCTGCACTATAATCCCTATTAAAGGGGTACTCCCACCCTAGATATCTTATCCCCTATCCAAAGGATAGGGGATAAGATGTCTGATCACTGGGGTCCCGCCGCTGGGGACCCCCGCATTATTGCATGCGGCACCCATCTGTTTTTTCACCGGAACCCCTAGAGGGTCTGAGTCGCGACTACGGGAACGGAAGTCCGTGATGTCAGGACTCCGCCCCCGTGTGACGTCACGCCCGTCCCCTCAATGCAAAGGAAGTCACACCCGTCCCCTCAATGCAAGTCTATGGGAGGGGGCGTCACGACCCCTCCCATAGACCTGCATTGAGGGGACGGGCGTGACGTCACACGGGGGCGGAGTCATGACGTCACAGACTTCCTTTCCCGTAGTTGCGACTCAGACCCTCCAGCGGTTACGGTGAAAAAACAGGTGGGTGCCGCATGCAATAATGCGGGGGTCCCCAGTGGCGGGACCCCCGGGATAAGATGTCTAGGGTGGGAGTACCCCTTTAAGGGTACGTTCGCACATACAGGATCCTGTGCAGATTTGATGCGCAGGATTTGTAACTGCAGATTAGAAGCTGTGCTCAGTCATTTAGTTTACATTGAAATCTGCAGCAGAAAATCCTGCGCATCAAATCTGCACAGAATACTGTACGTGTGAACGCACAATCAAAGTTTCATCCCATGCTTGTGAATGTGGTTCCCATAACCTTGTCCATATGCCATGGAAAATTCCAGCACAAATTTTTGCCCACACCAAGGAAGAAAATCCACCATGAAAGTGAGTGTGAATGGATACTCATAGATGACAATGAGGCTAATCCTTGTGTGAATCTGTTGCAGGTCTGCTGCCCATCCATGGCGGAAATCCAAAAGACAGCCTTCAGATTTCTGCTGCAGAAATACATACCAGAAAGCCAGTATGTGAACAGAGCCTTACAGTGTAAAGGCCTATAGTGCCTGTAAATGAGTGCCGATCTAACAGACCCATCAAAGGGCCATCACACAGCTTAAAGGGGTACTTCAGTGGAAAACTATTTTTTTTTTTTTTTTTTTTTTCAAATGAACTGGTGCCAGAAAGTTAAACAGATTTGTAAATTACTTCTATTAAAAAATCTTAATCCTACCAGTACTTATCGGCTGCTGTATGCTCCACAGATAATTCTTTTCTTTTTGAATGTCTTTTCTGTCTGACCACAGCGCTCTTTGCTGACACCTCTGTCCATGTCAGGAACTAGAGATGATCGAAATTACAGTGATTCGATTCGTCACGAACCTCTCTTCTCGTCTCGGTGGTTGCTGACTTTATCCTGCATAAATGAGTTCAGCTTTCAGGTGCTCCGGTGGGCTGGAAAAGATGGATACAGTCCTAGGAGAGAGTCTCCAGCCACCGGAGCACCTGAAAGCTGAACTCATTTATGCAGGATAAAGTCAGCAACCGCCGAGCCGAGAAGTTCGTGACAAATCGAATCACTGTAACTTTGCTCAGCTCTATCAGGAACTCTGCAGAGCAGGAGCACATTCCCATAGCGAACCTCTCCTGCTCTGGACAGTTCCTGATATGGACAGAGGTGTCAGCAGAGAGCACTGTGGTCAGACTTTAAAGAACTCCAGAAAGAAATCCTCTGCAACATACAGTAGCTGATAAGTATTGGAAGGATTAAGATTTTTAAATAGAAGTTATTCACAAATCTGTTTAACTTTCTGGTACCAGTTGATTTGGAAAAAAATAGTTTTTCACTAGAGTACCCCTTTAATCTGTTGCAGGCCAGGCCACATGAACACCTAGAGGTCCTTAGTTTGAAGACCACTACTCTATAGGGCTCATTCATTGCCTGGTCGCTGGTTATTTTACACATGGGATTATTGGGAATGAACGTTCCTAGAAACACTCAAACTCCTCTGGTGGTGACTTATTTTGGGGGAGGGTCTTGAGGCCCCTATACACATTAGACTGAAAATAGTGGGTTCAGCTTACTTTTTTTTTATTGTATAGGGGCCTTTAGTGAGTAGATAAGATGTATACCTGTATATCAGGGAGATGATAATAAACTAATATTGTAGCCTGTATTCTACTGATAGATTTGCAGGGTAACATGTTTCTGCCTTCCTTGAATGCTACATAAATGATATTCATAGACTTGTAATAGTCAGGTCATGTGAATATACATCTCATATAAACACTTCTCTGTGCTAACACAAGTCTTCCTCTGAGAGGGTTCCCTATGGGTCACATGTCTATCCTTAAGGACGTAATTAGCATAGAAGAGAAAATGGTGTCCTAGTCCCAGAGGGCAGGATTACCTGAGTATAAAGTCATTATAATCCTAGTATTACATCAATAAACCATTAACAAATCCAAGGAACAGCTTGAAGGAAAACATGTGACGTATGTTTCCAATAGACGCTGAGGACAGCAGACTCACATCCGTACTGTCACTCATGGGTATCGGGCCAAGAAGAGAAGCGAGAAGTCTAAGACTGACGCTTGTTTATAATAGCTCTGTATATATGATACAAACCAGAACAGTATACAGGTATGCAGCTGACAATACTGTATGGCTAGGTTCACACTGTGGAATTTCTGCCAGAGATCAAGCCGGCAGCACTAGGACCACGCGGACTGCATTGCCGTCCCCATAGATGGCAATGCATTTCTGAGTAGATCTCCCAAAAGATCCACCCAGAAATGCATTGCCATCTATGGGGAGGCAGCAATGCAGTCTGCTCGGTCCTAGCGCCGCCGGCTCCATCTTTGTTTTTGCGGGTTTTCCGCTGCATATTTTAAAGGGGCGGGCTCTTCTCGGCTGTCCATAGCAGATTTTCCGCAGCAGAATTTAATCCTCTGCAGTCCCTACTGACTTCAATAGGGCTTGCAACGTATTTTCCACAGCGTAAATTCCTCCATGGAAAATCTGCTGCGGATAGCCGAGAAGAGCCCGCACCCTTTCAAATACGCAGCGGAAAACCTGCAAAAACAAAGAGCGTGTGAATGTACCCTAAGTGTACATTAGAGGCTTCACAGCAAAAATCTAAATGGGGTTCCCTCACGGCTTGTATGGACTCCAGCACTCTCCTGAAAGTAGAAAGGTTGTACTTGCTGATCCCTGCTTCTTGAAGACACGACTGACACAATAGTTACATTGGTTTCCCCATTGGCCATTGTCTTGATTTTGCACTTCAGATTTACAACTCCAAGGGAAATTAGACCCCATCCCATCTGTGGCATATACACCTTTTTGCTTTAAAAAAAATAATAATAATCTTAATCCTTCCAGTACTTATCAGCTGCTGTATGCTCCACAGGAAGTTGTGTAGTTCTTTCTAGTCTGACTGCAGTGCTCTCTGCTGACACCTCTGTCCGTTTTAGGAACTGTCCAGAGCAGGAGCAAATCCCCATAGCAAACCTCTCTTGCTCTGGACAGTTCCTGACATGGACAGAGGTGTCAGCAGAGAGCACTGTGGTCAGACATAAAGGAAAGTCAAAAAAGAAAAGAACTTCCTGTGTTGTATACAGCAGCTTTTAAGTACTCGAACGATTATGATTTTTAAACAGAAGTAATTTACAAATCTGTATAACTTTCTGGCACCAGTTGATTTAAAAAAAAAAAAAAAAAAAAAAAAAAAGGGAGTACCCCTTTAAGGACACATACACACAGGGCTGATGTTATATAAAATGGGGTCCTTACCAAAAAGCAATGTAGGGCCCTCTCTCTGCTACTATTGTTAGTAATTTATCCTACTATTTAAATGAAAAAAACAGCGCCACACCTCAGACTGTATGTGGTATTGCAACTTGGCTCCTTTGACTTTAAAGGAGAACTATCGTAAAGGAAAACTAATCCCGCACTAATCCTGGAACCCCCCCGCAATCTCCTGCATGAGACGACGGCTCTGCCTGGGATTGGGGCATGTCGACCCCTGCACTAAGTAGCGGCCAACATGCCCCCTCTTTGTAGCTCTATGAGAGAGCCGGAGGTATAGCGTTTGGCTCCCCCATAGAGATACATTGAGGAGGCGTGTTGGTCGCCTCTTTGTACGGGGGTCGACACGCTTCACTCCTAGGGAGAGCCAGGGTCCCATGCACGAGATCGCGTGGGGGGGGGGGTCCCAGCTATCGGACAACCTGTGATCCTTTTTTCTGCACGATACTTCTCCTTTAATAGAACCGAGCTGCCATACCACACACAACCTGAGGACCTAAGTGGTGCTGTTTTTAGAAGAAATTAGCTTTGTTTTTCCAATCCCGGATCATTTCTTATTTAGTTGTAAATTCCCAGGGTGTCTAAAGCTTTGCCATAAACCTTTAATAGTTGTCGGCTGAAAATTCATGGCCCATGCTTCTCTATCCTGACCTCATCTGTTAGGGAAGAACTGTGAGGTCCTTATACACATTCGGACGGTCCAGTCGGTGGGTTCTTCTCGAATGTGAATGGGACAGTGTAGAGGTTTATTTGATGTTATTTAGTGGTCCAGGACAGGGAAGGTGTAAATGGTTGCTTCCAGGGCTTAAGTCCTGCAGGAATGTGTGGGAACGGAGTTCCTGCACTTTTTCCACAGCAGGGTCACCATTCCCATTAGCAGGACCAGCCCTTGAGTGTAAATCTTGGGTGAGTTCCCACACTTTTTTTCCCCAGGACTTGACCCCTGGTTGCTTCTCATGGCTCCCATTAGGGCAGTGTTTCCCAACCAGTGTGCCTTCAAGCTCTTGCAAAACTACAACTCCCAGCATGCCCGGACAGCCGTTGGCTGTCCGGGCATGCTGGGAGTTGTAGTTTTCCAACCCTATAGACACATTGGTTGGGAAACACTGCATTAGGGGATAGGAGCCTAGTTTGGCTTCCTCGCAGTATATACCTTCCTGCCTGAAATGGCTGACAGCAGAGAATAGTAGCTTGCCTGAACTCGCCTGTAAACTGAATGACAAATGTGGCTTCTATCAGTGTCACCTTAGGCAGCAGAAAGAACAAAAACGGAACTTATTCCAAGCGCCAGATCCCTTGAGGTAGTCAGTCTAACAAAGTAGACCAATTTCAATAAAAGATAACATTTATTCCAAGCATAGATCAACGCGTTTCAGACCCGAAACGGGCCCTTCAACAGGACAGAATGCTGGATAAGCATTCTGTCCCGATGAAGGGCCCATTTCGGGTCTGAAACGCGTTGATCTATGCTTGGAATAAATGTTATCTTTTATTGAAATTGGTCTACTTTGTTAGACTGACTACCTCAAGGGATCTGGCGCTTGGAATAAGTTCCGTTTTTGTTCTTTCTGCTGCCTATACCATTACCGGACCAGACGCTGCCTGGGGATCCCACTCTATGATACATGCAATATCAGATGTTGTGCTCTGAGCGCAACACCACAGGGTTAGTGTTATTACCAGCATCTCCCTACCTGTGCCTAACGTACTTCACCAGGGGCGCTATTGTGTTTCTTTTTTTTTCTCTTTTTATCTTCATCAGTGTCACCTTGTCATTTTTACAGGCGGCCATAATGATATCTATCAAAGCGGGCGTCAGTGGGCTTTATATACTGGGAGAGGAGTAAACACGGGGATGATGGAAATGCTGATCACCACTATTGTTCAGATAGAGCTGTAAACACGTTAAGGAGAGAAGGCGGCTGGATCCCGCCCTGAAGCTGCCATCGCTCTGTGGTGGGGATCATGGGCCATAGACATGGAGATCTTTACAGCAATCCAACTAACCAGCCCATAATCTCTCCCCCTGTTCTGAAGCATTAGGTTATGTTCACACAGTGGAATTTTCTCTAAATGTCCTCACAAAAAGCTAAATTTACATTGGGGAAGATTTATCAAAACCTGTCCAGAGGAAAAGTTGCTGAGTTGCCCCTAGCAACCAATCAGTTCGCTACTTTCACTTTTGAAAAGGCCTCTGAAAAAGGAAAGAAGCGATCTGATTGGTTGTTATGGGCAACTCAGTAACTTTTCCTCTGCACAGGTTTTGATAAATCTCCGCCATTGTGTACCTGCGCAGTGTGGTTACCCCTAGCAACCAGTCAGAATCCATCTTGTAGAGATAAGAACATTAACACACGCATTGGTTGCTATAGGCAACTAGTCCATTTGGGTCCCATTTTAAAAGGGGTATTCTCATTTCACAAGGTGGTCCCCTATCCGCAGCAAATTGGTAGGAGGCCATCCAACCATTAGGGGGACAACTACCGATCGTGAAAATGGTGGACAATTGAGTGGCCAGCACTCCATTTATTCTCTATGGCCGTTGGCTGTCCAGGCATGCTGGGAGTTGTAGTTTTGCAACACCTGTTTAAATACAGTTAAAAAACCACTGTTCTTTGGGGGCTTTTGAATATTGCCAAGTGCTCAGGTAATCGTTTTAATAGGTGGGGGTCCCAGTGGGCAGAGCCCTACCAATCCGCTAGTTACTATGTCGTGAAATGGGAATACCCCTTTAAAGGGGTACTCCCGTGGAAAACTTAATTTTTTTTTTTTTTTTAAATCAACTGGTGCCAGAAAGTTAAACAGATTTGTAAATTATGTAAAAAAAGAAAAAAAGAAAGATTTGTAAATTACTTCTATTAAAAAATCTTAATCCTTCCAGTACTTATTAGCTGCTGAATACTACAGAGGAAATGGTTTTCTTTTTGGAACACAGAGCTCTCTGCTGACATCATGACCACAGTGCTCTCTGCTGTCCATTTTAAGAACTATCCAGAGAAGGAGAAAATCCCCAAAGAAAACATATGCTGCTCTGGACAGTTCCCAAAATGGACAGAGATGTCAGCAGAGAGCACTGTGGTCATAATGTCAGCAGAGAGCGCTGTGTTTGAAAAAGAAAAGAATTTCCTCTTTAGTATACAGACCCTAAAAAGTACTGGAAGGATTAAGATTTTTTTAATAGAAGTGATTTACAAATCTGTTTAACTTTCTGGCACCAGTTGATTTAAACAAAAATGGTTTTCCACGGGAGTACCCCTTTAAGGTCCACAATATACGTTATCCTTACCAGATCATCACTCATTATCATTCATTCCCCAGCATATCATGTAGTGCAGTGGTCTTCAACCTGCGGACCTCCAGATGTTGCAAAACTACAACTCCCAGCATGCCCGGACAGCCGTTGGCTGTCCGGGCATGCTGGGAGTTGTAGTTTTGCAACATCTGGAGGTCTGCAGGTTGGAGACCACTGATGTAGTGTATATTCACGAGCGCAGTCAGGACAGTATGGAGTAAAGGTGGGAGGGGGGGGGGGGCGGGGACCCTCACAGTGCTAGGACTTTACATGTGACTGGGACACTTCACACCCCGATGTCAATGATCTGTATATGAGGCCTTTAGTGTGTGCATGTGAAAAACACTCCTTAACTTCATTACTTCATCTCCCTCTGTGGGGGCGGCCATGATAACCCTCACAATTGCCAGTCCTGCCTCAATATAGGACCTGCATTTACTTTCTTAATGGTCCTTTTCAACATGGAAGTGGTAAAGGCGGTATTATACCACAGCACATTTTTGCCATATTAGGCTGGTTTTACCCACAATGACTATTTTTTGTGGGTTTTACATGAGTTTTCCTGTGCACTATGTTTCCCAAAAAGTCTATAGTGATTCTATGTATATATATATATATATATATATATATATATATATATATATATACACATATATATATATAAAATATATATATATTTATATATATATATATATATATATATATATATATATATATATATATATATATATATATTGGGAGACATTTATTAAAACCTGTGTTGACCAGTTGCCGATAGCAACCAATCAGATCGCTTCTTTTATTTTTCAGAGGCCTTTTTTTTTTTTAATGAAAGAAGCGATCTGATTGGTTGCTATGGTCAACTGGACAACTTTTCCTCGGCACAGGTTTTGATAAATCTCCCCATTATGTTTTGTTTATGGCAATATTTAGGTCGATGATGATTTGGTGCTTTTTTTCTGGTGTTTTTTTTTCCCATAGACGACTTCTATAATATTTGTTTTTTTAAATACCAGAAAAAAAATACATGTTGGAAAAGTAAGAAGTAAAAAACAAAAAAATTATTGCGTGTTTTGTCTTTCATGCTTATTTTATTTTAATTATTATTTTTTTTGTGAGTGGGGGATTGAATCCGAAAACAAGGAAGGAGATAAACGGACGCTTTTGGATCTAACCTCAGATGCAACCAATGAGAGATCGGCTTTTATTTCTTCGTCTGTTGCAAAGAAAACAATTCTGCGCTGTGATTGGTTGCTGTGGGCAGACGCATTTGTTAATACATTTAATACGGTCACATGACCTTTGGTTCTATTGAACCCTATGACGTTCAGTTCCATTAAACAGATTTCCAATAAGAATTCAGAACAGTGTTTCCCAACCAGGGTGCCTCCAGCTGTTGCAAAACTACAACTCCAAGCAAGCCCGGACAGCCTTTGACTGTCTGGGCATGCTGGGAGTTGTAGTTTTGCAACAGCTGGAGGCACACTGGTTAGGAAACACCAATTTAGAGAAATTGAGTGACATCCTCACTTGTCACACAACTTTCCAAATATAACTAGGAAAGGTCTTATTAGAATTTTTTTTTCTATGGTGTATATATAGTATGTATCTATGGTTTATGGAATACACAGTACATGGCCTATACAGTGGTCCCTCAAGTTACAATGTTAATCGGTTCCAGGACGACCATTGTATGTTGAAACCATTGTATGTTGAGACCAGAACTCTATGGAAACCTTGTAATTGGTTCTGAAGCCACCATAATGTCATCCAAAAATAGGAAAAAGTGAGGATTAAAGAAAAATAAGTAGATAACTAATATAGATAAAGCAAATCCTTATATATAAAAGTAAGAAAGATCTGCTGGGAGCTATAATCACTGTCTATGTCAGTGTTTCCCAACCAGGGTGCCTCCAGCTGTTGCAAAACTACAACTCCCAGCATGCCCGGACCCATGCTCGAAGTTGTAGTTTTGCAACAGCTGGTGGCACCCTGGTTGGGAAACGCTGGTCTATGTAGAGGACAGGAGCTTCTTCTGGGTCCTGTACAGAACACACAATGTCATAAAAAAGTAACATGGAGCCGCCCGCACCTGGTGTCCAAAGGAGCAGCTAACCCTGGTACAGGTAAAGTGTACAGAACATGTAATACCTCCCTGTACTGTAGGGGGCGCTACCAGACACCAGTCAGTGCATACACTTCAGTAATACAGGTAAAGAGTACAGAACATGTAATACCTTCCTGTACTGTAGGGGGCACTACCAAGACACCAGTCAGTGCATACACTTCAGTAATACAGGTAAAGAGTACAGAACATGTAATACCTCCCTGTACTGTACGGGGCGCTACCAGACATCAGTCAGTGCATACACTTCAGTAATACAGGTAAAGAGTACAGAACATGTAATACCTCCCTGTACTGTAGGGGGCACTACCAAGACACCAGTCAGTGCATACACTTCAGTAATACAGGTAAAGAGTACAGAACATGTAATACCTCCCTGTACTGTACGGGGCGCTACCAGACATCAGTCAGTGCATACACTTCAGTAATACAGGAGTTTTACCAGTGAATGTCTATTCTGATTGGTCGGTTCTTCCGGCCATTGACATGTTTCACAGATCCCGACTGTCCATAGCATTGTATGTTGAGTCTTGTTTTAAGTTACAATGTCCAGAAAAGACAATTATATGTTGAGGCCATTGTAAGTTGAGGGATCACTGTATACAATATATAGTAGATAGTGTTAGGGGGGGGGGGGGGGGGGGGGGCTTACCTTGCATTTCTGTCTCTGTTTCACTGTTCCTGTTACAAAAATATTTTATTTTGCTGTATGCAAAAACATAGTCTTATGCTATTGGGTACGTAAAAAAAAAAGTAGACACTACAATGTAAGTCAATGGAACACACATTATACTGGCATACGAAACAAATACATTATACAGAAACTAAAAACCTTGTCTGACCCCCCCCCCCCCCCCCCCTAAATAGTATTTCCCTATGATACATAGTAAATAGGGCACATATATATATAGCATGAATAAAACATAGTGAATAGACAATACATCAGTATATAGTTTATTTATAGTACATAAAGAATATACAGTATATGCAGGATTTAATTATTTAATGTATGTATAAATATACATATGTATTTATATATATTATATATTTATTAACATAGTATTAAGTGTATATGGTATGTGTAGTATAGAAGATGTTTTTAGTATTTGAGTATAATATATATATATATATATATATTTTTTTTTTATTAATAGTATTAAGTGTATATGGTATGTGTAGTATATAAGATGTTTTAAGTATTTGAGTACTATATATATATATATATATATATATATATATATATATATATATATATATATATATATCTGGAGGTCTGCAGGTTGAAGAGCACTGGTATTTGGATTGTAGTATAGTGTATGTGATATATACACAAAGAAATATCTATCTCTATCTATATGTAATGATTTCGTATGTTATGTTTCTTCTGACTATAAAGTTTCTGCAGGATAAGAGTGTGTATGTGTAGAGCCCAGCAGTATGGTGTCCCCCTCGCGGTCCGCACACCTCCTCCTCTGGCTGGCAGGGCAGGGGTCAGTGACTTGTGTGTGCCCTGCTCTTTGCTGGCATCATGCAGGGAGGGGGCAGAGCACTCGGGGACTGGTCAGGGCAGGCAGTGCAGGAGTTAAAGGCTCTTCTATTTCCGGGTTTGCTCATTGCTTAGGGCTTTGAGAGAAGAAGAAGGAGGGAGGGAGAGCGGAGCATCATCATCATCATCATCATCATCACCATCACCCCCTGTCCACAGCACAGCACACATCACAGCCAGAGCCGCCGCTGCCCAGCATCATCCTCCTGCAGGGAGCCGGCATGTCTGCTGTGTGAGCGGGGCAGGAGCTCGGTCCGGCGGACTCATCACTCATCTGCTCCGTGACACATTGATTGACAGGCGGCTGTGAGAGCAGCTCCTCTGCCCGGCGTCCCCTCCATGCTCCAGCCTCCAGCCCTCCAGCTCCAGCACCTTGTCCCCCAGCCCTGTGCTCCCCTCCAGCCAGGAGCTGCTGCTGCTAGCGCCCTCACCTCCCATTGTCTCCAGCCACAAGGACGAGCACAGGCGGAATGGCACAAAGGGTAGGTGCCCTCCTCTTCTTCTACCATTGTGACCGGGCTGGGCAGGCAGCTGCAGCCGGATAGCATGCTCCTTAGGCCGGCTACACGGGCAGGGAGCAGCCGGGGAGCTCTGGAGGGTGGGCAGTGATTTACTGGGGTGGGGGGAACTCACAGGACACTTCATAGAAACACATTGGAGAAAAGTCTACACAGGTGTCAGAAGAACAGGAATAGACAGGATATATTACACTATAATATGTCATAATATACAGGATACATATACAGTATAGGAGACATATACTACACTATAATATGTCATAATAGACAGGATATACTACACTATAATATGTCATAATATACAGGATATACTACACTATAATATGTCACATAATATACAGGATACATATACAGTATAGGAGACATATACTACACTATAATATGTCACATAATATACAGGATATACTACACTATAATATGTCATAATATACAGGATATACTACACTATAATATGTCACATAATATACAGGACACATATACAGTATAGGAGACATATACTACACTATAATATGTCACATAATATACAGGATATACTACACTATAATATGTCATAATATACAGGATATACTACACTATAATATGTCATAATATACAGGATATACTACACTATAATATGTCACATAATATACCGGATACATATACAGTATAGGAGACATATACTACACTATAATATGGCATAATATACAGGATATACTACACTATAATATGGCATAATATACAGGATATACTACACTATAATATGTCACATAATATACAGGATATACTACACTATAATATGGCATAATATACAGGACACATATACAGTATAGGAGACATATACTACACTATAATATGGCATAATATACAGGATATACTACACTATAATATGGCATAATATACAGGATATACTACACTATAATATGTCACATAATATACAGGATATACTACACTATGATATGGCATAATATACAGGATATACTACACTATAATATGGCATAATATACAGGATATACTACACTATAATATGTCACATAATATACAGGATATACTACACTATAATATGTCACATAATATACAGGATATACTACACTATAATATGGCATAATATACAGGATATACTACACTATAATATGGCATAATATACAGGATATACTACACTATAATATGTCACATAATATACAGGATATACTACACTATAATATGTCACATAATATACAGGATATACTACACTATAATATGGCATAATATACAGGATATACTACACTATAATATGGCATAATATACAGGACATCATATACTACACTATAATATGTCATAATATACAGGATATACTACACTATAATATGTCACATAATATACAGGATATACTACACTATAATATGTCACATAATATACAGGATATACTACACTATAATATGTCACATAATATACAGGATATACTACACTATAATATGGCATAATATACAGGACACATATACAGTATAGGAGACATATACTACACTATAATATGTCACATAATATACAGGATATACTACACTATGATATGTCATAATATACAGGACACATATACAGTATAGGAGACATATACTACACTATAATATGTCACAAAATATACAGAACATCATATTCTACACTATAATATGTCACATAATATACAGGATATACTACACTATAATATGTCATATAATATACAGGATATACTACACTATAATATGTCATATAATATACAGGATATACTACACTATGATATGTCATAATATACAGGACACATATACAGTATAGGAGACATATACTACACTATAATATGTCACAAAATATACAGAACATCATATTCTACACTATAATATGTCACATAATATACAGGATATACTACACTATAATATGTCATATAATATACAGGATATACTACACTATAATATGTCACATAATATACAGGATATACTACACTATAATATGTCACAAAATATACAGGACATCATATACTACACTATGATATGTCACATAATATACAGGATATACTACACTATAATATGTCACAAAATATACAGGACATCATATACTACACTATGATATGTCACATAATATACAGGATATACTACACTATGATATGTCATAATATACAGGACATCATATACAGTATAGGAGACATATAATACACTATAATATGTCACATAATATACAGGATATACTACACTATAATATGTCACATAATAGACTGGACACATACGACACTATAATATGTCACATAATATACAGGACATCATATACTACACTATAATATGTCACAAAATATACAGGACATCATATACTACACTATAATATGTAACATAATATACAGGACATCATATACTACACTATTATATGTAACATAATATACAGGACATCATATACTACACTATTATATGTAACATAATATACAGGACATCATATACTACACTATAATATGTCATAATATACAGGACATCATATACTACACTATAATATGTCACATAATATACAGGACATCATATACTACACTATAATATGTCATAATATACAGGACATCATATACTACACTATAATATGTCATAATATACAGGACATCATATACTACACTATAATATGTCACATAATATACAGGACATCATATACAGTATACGAGACACATATATTACACTATAATATGTCACATAATACACAGGACATCATATACAGTATACGAGACACATATATTACACTATAATATGTCATAATATACAGGACATCATATACTACACTATAATATGTCACATAATATACAGGACATCATATACTACACTATAATATGTCACATAATATACAGGACATCATATACTACACTATTATATGTCATAATATACAGGACATCATATACTACACTATAATATGTCACATAATATACAGGACATCATATACAGTATACGAGACACATATATTACACTATAATATGTCACATAATATACAGGACATCATATACAGTATACGAGACACATATATTACACTATAATATGTCACATAATAGACTGGAAACATATACTACACTATAATATGTCACATAATAGACTGGACACATATTACCCTATAATATGCCACATAATATACAGGACATCTTATACAGTATACGAGACACATACCGTATATTACACTATAATATGTCACATAATAGACTGGACACATATTACACTATAATATGCCATATAATGGACTGGACACATATTACACTATAATATGCCATATAATAGACTGGGCACATATATTACACTATAATATGTCACATAATAGACTGGACACATATGACACTATAATATGCCATATAATAGACTGGACACATATACTACACTATAATATGTTACATAATATACAGGACATCATATACAATATACGAGACACATATATTACACTATAACATGTCACATAATAGACTGGACACATATTACTCTATAATATGCCATATAATAGACTGGGCACATATATTACACTATAATATGCCATATAATAGACTGGACACATATTACACTATAATATGCCATATAATAGACTGGACACATATTACACTATAATATGCCATATAATGGACTGGACACATATTACACTATAATATGCCATATAATGGACTGGACACATATTACACTATAATATGCCATATAATAGACTGGACACATATTACACTATAATATGCCATATAATGGACTGGACACATATTACACTATAATATGCCATATAATGGACTGGACACATATTACACTATAATATGCCATATAATAGACTGGACACATATTACACTATAATATGCCATATAATGGACTGGACACATATTACACTATAATATGCCATATAATGGACTGGACACATATTACACTATAATATGCCATATAATAGACTGGGCACATATATTACACTATAATATGTCACATAATAGACTGGACACATATGACACTATAATATGCCATATAATAGACTGGACACATATACTACACTATAATATGTTACATATTATACAGGACATCATATACAGTATACGAGACACATATATTACACTATAATATGTCACATAATAGACTGGACACATATTACCCTATAATATGTCACATAATAGACTGGACACATATTACCCTATAAAATGTCACATAATAGACTGGACACATATTACCCTATAATATGTCACATAATATACAGGACATCATATACAGTATACGAGACACATATATTACACTATAATATGTCACATAATAGACTGGACACATATATTACACTATAATATGTCACATATTAGACTGGACACATACTACACTATAATATGCCATATAATAGACTGGACACATATATTACACTATAATATGTCACATATTAGACTGGACACATACTACACTATAATATGTCACATAATAGACTGGACACATATTACACTATAATATGTCACATATTAGACTGGACACATAGTATATGAGACACATATTACACTATAATATGTCACATATTAGACTGGACACATATTACACTACAATATGTCACATACAGTATTAGACTGGACACATATATTACACTATAATATGTCACATAAGAATAGACTGGACACATATACAGTATACAGGACACATATATTACACTATAATATGTCACACAAAAGACTGGACACTACAACTATTTTACACCAATATATACTATCATAAACTAGACCAATGTAAACCATAATACTATAATATACTAAAGACATAATGTAAAGCCTAAACCCACAATACTGTTAAATCTACTCTACAAGTATACTAGACCTATACTGACACCATATATAAAACACTAGACAACTCTAATATACTTTATACACATAATACTGTAGACATAATATACTGACACCTTGTAAAAATAGTAGACTTAATATGAAACAATATAATTTACACCCATACTATACTGTTAAGACTGTACATGTCACATACTATACTGGATAATAATACTGTACACATCACATACTATACTGGATAATAATACTGTACATGTCACATACTATACTGGATAATAATACTGTACATGTCACATACTATACTGAATAATAATACTGTACACATCACATACTATACTGGATAATAATACTGTACACATCACATACTATACTGGATAATAATACTGTACACATCACATACTATACTGGATAATAATACTGTACACATCACATACTATACTGGATAATAATACTGTACACATCACATACTATACTGAATAATAATACTATACATGTCACATACTATACTGGATAATAATACTGTACATGTCACATACTATACTGAATAATAATACTGTACATGTCACATACTATACTGAATAATAATACTGTACACATCACATATTATACTGGATAATAATACTGTACATGTCACATACTATACTGAATAATACTGTACACATAACATACTATACTGAATAATAATACTGTACATGTCACATACTATACTGAATAATAATACTGTACACATGAATAATACTGTACACATCACATACTATACTGGATAATAATACTGTACACATAACATACTATACTGGATAATAATACTGTACACATCACATACTATACTGGATAGTAATACTGTACACATCACATACTATACTGGATAATAATACTGTACACGTCACATACTATACTGAATAATAATACTGTACATGTCACATACTATACTGGATAATAATACTGTACACATCACATACTATACTGAATAATAATACTGTACATGTCACATACTATACTGGATAATAATACTGTACATGTCACATACTATACTGGATAAT